>NW_018251992.1:0-4772 GCF_001263595.1 Phalaenopsis equestris | reverse complement strand
ATGTGAAAAGTTTTTAACTTTAAGAAGAGGATAGTGAAGTTCAAAATCATTAAAGGCTATCTAGATATAGTAATCCTCACATAAAAAAAAGAGAGAAAAGAAAAGAAAAGAAAAGAAAAGAAAAGAAAAAGGATTGAAAAAGATCTCGAAAGGAAAAGAGAAAAAGATGTGGGGAGAAGCTTGAGGATATGCCTAATTAAAATATGGCTTCACTTAAATCAACTTAAAGAAGAAGGCTTGACTACACTTTCTAAACTTGTATTTGAGTATTAGCATATTTAATATTAAAGTTTCATGAAATTCTTTTTCGTATTGATATTTTAAGTGACTTTAATATGACGATTTGCAATTTTTCTTGAAAGAATAGAGAATCAGAAATCTTAGACTTGATTGCTGGATATTCTTATACCTTTATATTAATTGAAGTTGTTTTGAATTTTTCTTAAGTTATGCTATTGTATTTAGTTGACTAAAATATGAAAATCTAGAAGTTAAATTCTTTACCATAAATCATATTTTTATGTAGTTGAGGAGTTACTTGAGGACAAGTGACATATAAGTTTGGGGATTTTGATACACAAAAAATATATGCATTTTTAGACTTATATTTTATACTCATTTTTGGTGATATTGCACTTTAATGGAAGGTATTTTTATGTTTTCTTATAGGTTGTTGATTTTCAGGACTTGAAGAAAAAAAAAGCAAAAATGATGGAATTTGGAATTAAAATGGTGTTTTTGAAGAATTACTAAGCACCATCGACCGACGACGCAGACTTATAGAACAGCTGATGAATTTTACTCATCATCGACGGTGCCTGAAGTAGTACCGACGACGCCATTTGATAGAGAGCAGCAAAATTAAATACGGGACACTGGCGCAGACGGTGCCAGAATGGGCACCGACGGCGCCAATGTCGGTTCAGACTCTGTTTCTAGAAGATTTGACAAATTTGGACGCATTTTGAAGGGTTTTTGGATGCATCTATTGGAGAACCGACTCAAGGCTTTATTTGGGCCAAAATTGATCAGAAAAGTGACTCTTTCTGACATCTCATTGCCCCAATTCAACCTTCTACGCATCACACATTTTTCCATTTTTCATTCCACAACCATTTATAGGCCATTGTTCTTATAATATAGAGTTTTGTGGTGTGCCAATATTAAAATATAAAATAAATTGTGATGATTTTTCAACTCCAAACTTAATTTACTTTTCAATCTCACTAATTGAATTTTTAAATGATCCAAGAAATGGAGTATGAGTTCTACAACAAAGTGAGGGTCACATTTGATTCCATAAAGGAGTATTTTGTTCATGGAATTAAATGCAATTAAATATGAAAATATACATGGATTGGGTGTAGAATTGGAGATTTTAGGGTGACAGACTAAAATCCCCAATTCGGTCTTAGTGTTTAAAAACTAAAGCGAGAGTTAGCCTTCAGGTGAAGGGAAGTGTGAGCTCTGGAGTGGGAGCAAATATCCTTCTAGCCTAGCCACAAATTTAGGGACTAAACCTGGGATTAGCCAATGATTTTCTATAACACTGTATCATGGTAGAGAATTATAACTGCTCCTATTTGGTACAATACATATTAAAACCATTTATCTCATCCCATTTTACCAAAATATCATTGTAGTAGGAAAGATGCTTTTTCACATACGAAATTTTCATCACAAAAAGATAGTTTAATAGTTATTGTTTAAACTTTGCATTTTAGTTTTGCTAGTAGTTAAATAATTTAGTTTTGATTGCATCTTACACATTCAAAATTAGTGACAGTAATTTTGTTTGATTTCTGTGAATTTTTTAGTTAATTTATCATTTCAAATTTAAACCTTCCCCGTGAGATGGATATTCAGAGCTTAAATAGAAAGTTATTTATTACTTGATGACTATACATATACTTGTGTAGAATCCCAACATTAATTGCTTAAATTTCTTAATAAAATATTGCATCTAGCTTTTGGCACCGTTACATAGTGGAGTCAAACTTATATAAATTTTACACAACTATATTTTACCGGGATCACTTCATCAAATGGTTTTGACATTAATGATACACCAACAACAACATCAATTATCGACCTAAGAGATCGAACCAATCCATTATAAAAAGTTTGAATTATTAACCAATCTGACAATGCTTGGTGTAGACACTTTCTAAGGAGATCTTTAAATCTTTCTCAGGCTTCATAAATTGATTTCCCTTGAAACTGACAAAAATGTGTGATATCATTTCTAAGCTTAGCAGTTTTGAAAGTGGAAAATATTTTGATAAGAATTTTTGTGATAAATCTCCTCATGTTCTGATAGATCCACGTGCTAATGAGTTTAACCACATCTTAGCTTTATCCCTTTGTGAAAAAGAAAAATTCTAAGTTTGATGACATCATTTGACACTCTATCATATTTAAATATAGCACACAATTCTAAAAAAACTAGCAATGTGTAAATTAGGATTTTCAATAGGTGTTCCTCCAAACTGATTGTTTCTTACCATTTGGATAATAGCAGGTTTAAGTTAAAATGAATTGGCAGCTACAACAGGATTTTGTATACTCAAATGAATTTCATCTGCTGTAAGATTTGCATAAAATCTTAAAGTTCGATGATGTTCATTTCATTTCCAATGTTACCTGAATTGCAAGCTACTTTGTTAAAATGATTTATTTCTTTTTGTTGTTTTCAAATTTTTCTAATACTTCTCTCTGACTCAGAATTGTAAGATATTAATTCAGATCTTACCTACGCATAAACTAAATAAAGCAAGTAATTAAAAAAAGCAAACACACTAAAGTAAGAAAATGTTCCAACTAAACTACAAACACACTCTCTCTTTTTTTTTAATAAAATAAAATAAAATAAAATAATAATATTTTTTGTTACTTCCCCGTCAATGACGCCAAAAACTTGACACATGAGATTTGTATATGCAGATATTTATGAAGTTGACACCACTTAACGAATCCAAAAACTTGATGCATGCAGATTTATAATAAATATACAATATAATCCTAATAAAACACTTTTTATAAATATAATTTATCCTTTAAAACTCTTTTTTAAACTGCCAAATCTCTCCTAAATATCAACACAAGTATACTTATTGTGCAAGTAATAAATGACTCTAATGGAGTCCTAGATATCGATCTCACATGGAAGTTAGAAAATCCTAAAGTAAATTATGAAAAATATTTTATAATAAAAACAAAAACAAAAGTAAAAGTAAAGTGTGAAGTTTGAAAATTAACTACTCAAGTTAATGCTTATTAAAATGTAGATGTAAGACTACAGAAGTTGATGGAAAGTTTAAATTTAAGAAAGCATCCTTCCCCTTTACAATGAGTATATGGATTGTGAAGAAATTGAAAACATTTAAAAATATATATATAAACTATTTTGTGTCAATTAGGAGCAATTTTATTCTTTATCCTCTTCCAAGTGCTATAAAGAACATTAACTAATCCAGAGTTTAATCCCTAATGTCTGGTCCCTAATTTTGTGGTTAGGTATGGAGGATACCAGCTCTCACTCTAGAGCTCCCACTACTCCCTCCCCTAAGGGCTAACAATCCCACATTAGTTTCCAATCAACTAAACCAAATTAGGGGTTTTAATCTGTCACCTTAAAATTTCTAATTTTGCATCTAACAAAAGTATTTTTCATATTTATTTGCGACCAACTCCATGGATGACATACTCCCCCATGAAATCAAATGTGATCCTCCCTATGTTGTAGAAATCATAGCCTTTTTGGAACATATGTTTCTCAACACATTTTAACATTTCAATTGGTCAAATAAAAAAGTAAATGAAGATTAGAGTTTAAATCATCACAAATTATTGAAATTTAAAGCCATATAAAACAAAATCAATCCTTCACAAAACCATATCTCAAAGTAGCGAGAAAGAAGACTACTCATAATTCATGAGAAGGATACGATAAAACATGAATTTCATATATAAAAATGAGTTTCAAAAACAATAAAAATAAAAATGCAACTTATCTCACAATTTTTCCCAAGCAAATACCTAGAAGTTCTCTCGAAGCCTTTCTCTCTTTAGAAACACTCACAATTCTCTCTTAGAAATGTAATGAAGAAGAAATTTGTCACCTTCCTTCTCCTCTTACAAACCAAGAAGAAAATCTCCTCTTCTCTCTCTCTCTAACCCTCACGCCACACACCAAAAACTCTCTTTCGTCCCCCACATTGTCTCTTCAAGTCTTCTTCTTTTATTTTAGGCTGCCTTCTTGAAAAAAAATTCAAAATTCCCTCCAAAAGTCTACTCTTTTGAATTCAAAAGATGTTTCCTTTGATCCAAGTGTCATAACCCTTCATAAAATAATCTTCCAAGTGTTTAGATGTATTGAACCACTCCAAGGAGTCTGTAGAGCAAGTGTCCCTTTGAAAACTCACTCAAAATTTATCTTGAACTGCCTTAATTTGAAAATGTCATCCCTAGAGCATGATGCCCCGATCTGGCGCATCATGCGCCGGCTCTATGTATTTTGGCACATCATATGCCAATTTGGCGCATCATGCGCCAGAATCTAAAATTGGATTTTTTTGCTCCAATTTTTATCCTTTTTGCCATTTTTGCTCCAAATACCTAAAAATGATATACCTGCAACAAAAACACAAAAAATAACCTTATTTAAAGTGCAATATCACCAAAAATAAGAATAAAATAGGTACTTAAAACAATATATTAATTTAGTGTATCGGTCATATGTCGGCACTATTTATGGTGTGGGGTTTGCCCGT
>NW_018251991.1:5048-6214 GCF_001263595.1 Phalaenopsis equestris | reverse complement strand
TCCCTTATGACAAGTGACCATGAAAGCTCTCATTTATGTAGCTTTTATTTCGGAGTAGCCATTGAAATGCCTATCTATGTAAAGGTGGTTTAGGTTGGATTTTGAAATATAAATATTTTTAAGGACAATAGGAATAGAAACTCTTTTTGAGTTCTCTTTTTAGACTGGCAACAATGAATTGTTGTGCTTAAGTCTTTACTGTTGATTATTAGTTTTCCGTTCTTTGTTTTGCCTGTCAGTTATTTTAGTGCATTTCAAGCTAACGAAAATGCTCTTTATTGCAGATATAAGCCAGTATTTGACTATTTCCTGGAGTTCTCAGAGGTGGCATTTAGTGTAGTTGCTGACAATTATGTAACTGATGATAGTGGAACTGGGGTTGTTCATTGTGCTCCTGCATTTGGTGAAGATGATTATAGGGTCTGCATAGCTGCTGGTGTTATCCAAAAGGTATATATGCCCATGTTTTATTTATGTCGTCAAATTAATAATTTATAAAACCATAAATGAAATTTATAAAGCAAGCTTGTCATTTACCTTTTCAGCTAGAATTTGGTAAATGATATCCTCAAGTGTAGTTTCCACATTGAGTTAATGTTTTTAAATTTAGGTGATGATAGTTTAACCTTGCATTGATCAATCATTTGTTTAATAAAAAAATGCTCATTGTTTTAGTTTCTTTAAACTGCAGAAATAATCCATAATTAGAACATGGGGTTTATGCCCATGGAAATGAGTCGTTTATGTGGAAGAGGTAGACAGAGGCGAAATTTGTTATCCATTTTTTATGAGGAGACTTGTTATTATAATTTTTTTATTTATGTATTTGTGCATGAGAGGATTGCTTAGCATGATGTTCGTGGAAGAGGATTGGCTGTAAGTATTGACCGACATTGGATCATTAAACCTTAGGAAGTTGAGCTCGATGTCTTAGAATTTTTGAATGCTAGAGATCTCATATGTTGTAGGCAGATCAGAAGGAGTGAAATGGAATCAATGAGAGCTTGGATTAAGAAGAATGGTGTAAGCACTTATGCTAGAACTTATAAGAAAGGAAGAACCACAATCATTTGTGAAGCGTACAAGAGGTAGCAAATGGATTAAGGGTGTTTAGAGAGGATATATGTCGCGACCCGACCCGAGAGCTTAGATTACCAAGACGGGAA
>NW_018251991.1:0-4518 GCF_001263595.1 Phalaenopsis equestris | reverse complement strand
CGTATATATATATATATATATATATATATATATATATATGTATATACATACGTACGTGTATATATGATAAATAAAAATATGTCTGTACATATATATAGATAGATAGATAGATAGATAGATATATATATAGATATATATAGATAGATAGATAGATAGATAGATATATACACACATATATATAGATTTATAGATAGATAGATAGATAGATAGATAGATATATAGATAGATATGTGTGTGTGTGTGTAGCGATGGACACGACTACGACTCTGCTAGGGTTTGCAACTCGATGGCGACGCGGGTGATCACGAGACATGGCTCGCTCGATTTGTAGCGTGATCGCCCACTGCGCCGACGCCTCTGGAGACGCGGGTAAAAGGTTTCGATCTTATGCAAGTGTAATCACAGTTGGCGTTCCAAACTGCTTACTACGACTCTCTCGCTGAAACTTCTTTTGTTAGACGTCCTGGCAGGAAAGGGGGTAAGCTGGCCCTCTTCCTCTCTGATGATGAGAACGGCGAACTCGCCTCTTCCTGCCGCCTTCATCTGGTAGGAAAATTTCTGTATGGGTATCCAAAATTGGAGTTCCTTCGAAGACATTTCGAGCTGATGAAGCTCACCGGAGAATGGTAGATAGGGCCTCTGGATGGAAGACACATTTTGATTCATTTGTCCAATAAGGAGGACTATACATGTCTGTTTGCTAGGCGACGTATAGTATGGTTTGAGGATTGCGGTATGAAGGTATTGAAATGGTTGGCTAATTTTGATCCCAAAGCTGAGGCTCCGATTATCCTTGTTTGGCTTCGGTTTCCAGGTTTGAAAGTTCATCTTTTTAATCATGAAATCCTGTTCTCCTTGGCTGCTATGTTCGGGAGACTTCTAAAATTACATGCTCCTACCTATAATCTCACAAGACCGGCCATGGCTAGAGTTTTAATCGAACGAGATGTTACTTTACCTCCATCTGATGAGGTCTGGATTGATTTGGCTCATAATGGATACTGACAACATGTTTTGCTAGAACAACACCCCTCTTATTGCACTCACTGTCGAATGTTTGGCCACGGTTAGGACCAATGTTTCAAACTACATCAGGAATTGAGGAAAGGGGAAAATTTGAAAGAGTCACACTTAAAGCAGGCGCCTTTGCTCCCTGTGGAAAATGCAGTGATTCCTTCGGCAGATGCTATGGCTGCCGTCCCCCAATTAACTGCTACCCCTTCGGTCTAGACTGAGGGACAACAGGGTGGGAATGTCGTGCAAGTCACACCTGCTCCCCCGCCTAATACTTCAAATGTTGATGCTTTGAACATTGATAATAATCAATATCCTATTACCTCTATTGCTAGTTACCCGGTTGGGAGAATTGACCAGGTGTTACCTGTTCTGGATCCTCTTTGGCTTCGGTTCCCAGGTTTGAAAGTTCATCTTTTTAACCATGAAATCCTGTTCTCCTTGGCTGCTATATTCGGGAGACCTCTAAAATTAGATGCTCCTACCTATACTCTCACAAGACCGGCATTTAATCGAACGAGATGTTACTTTACCTCCATCTGATGAGGTCTGGATTGATTTGACTCATAATGGATACTGACAACAGGTTTTGCTAGAACAACACCCCTCTTATTGTACTCACTGTCGAATGTTTGGCCACGGTCAGGACCAATGTTTCAAACTACATCTGGAATTGAGGAAAGGGGGAAATTTGAAAGAGTCACACTTAAAGCAGGCGCCTTTGCTCCCTGTGGAAAATGCGGTGATTCCTTCGACAGATGCTATCACAATTACCTGCTCCCCCTTCGGTCTAGACCGAGGGACAACAGGGTGGGAGTGTCGTGCAAGTCACACCTGCTTCGCCGCCTAATACTTCGAATGCTGATGCTTTGAACACTAATAATAATCAATATCTTATTGCCTCTATTGCTAGTTACCCAGTTAGGAGAATTGAGCAGGTGTTATCTGTTCCGAATCCTCTTATTATTTCTATTTCTGAGGAAGCTCGTTCTTCTTCGGCTTCACTCCCTGATGCTTTGAATATTGATAATAATTCTCTATATTCTCATCATTCTGATGCCCTCTCTGATATTCCTTTGGAGGATATTTCTAAAATTTTAAGGGATGAATGACATGTTCAAAAGTATCGTCGGAGGAAGCATAAAGGGCAAGAGGTAGCGCAAAAGCATAATAATGAGAATTCCTTGTTGGATATGAATCACTATTTTTCAGATGGAGAAAATGGACAGACCCGAACTAGATTTTCTAGGAATGGTCATATGTCTACTCATTTTTAACTCACTCCCTTGGTAGACTCAAGTGAATGACAATGATTCATAAGGTCGGTATCTTTGCTATTTTGGAACCATTGGTCTCCTATCCGGATGATCGCATCTTGGGTAAATTCAAAAACTTTTTTTTTTCTTTGCTAATTGCTCTAAGAAGATTTGGTTGTTTTGGCAGAAGCATATCATAGTCGATGTCTTTATTGATGATAGACAGTTTGTGCACACTTTCATCTCTATGGATGTGTTCTTTAAGGATGTGTTCTTTGGATGTCTTACCTTTGTTTACGCCAGGACTACTAATGCTGCTAGATATGATCTTTGGCACAAAATTTTTGATATGGGTGCCTTAATCCATCATAATTGGATGGTTGGAGGGGACTTCAATATGACGATGCATGAATTTGAAAAATTGGGTGGTTGGAGAGTTGACAACACCTTAACTGATAAATTCACTGAAGCATTGGAATTGGCTGGCATTTCTGATCTGGGCTTTGTTGGCTCCAAGTTTACTTGAAAAAGGGGAAAGCTCTTTGAACGCCTTGATAGGTGTTTTGCGAACTAGTTGTGGTTGGCTTCTTATGCTTTTTCGTAATTTCAACATCTTTGCAGATCTGGGTCTGCTCACAGCCCCCTTCTATTGTCCTTTTGATTTCTTCAAAAAGGTTTCCACCTATCACTTTCGTTATCTAAACGTATGTGCTAGACATGATGACTTTATGCGTGTCATTGCTACCAATTGGAAATGTGAGGAAGTGGGCAATGCATGGTTCACTCTTTGGAAGCTGCATAAAAAGGTGGCTTCTGCTCTAAGATCTTGGAATTGAGATGTTTTTGGTGATGTTCATTCTAGAGTTAAGAGGGCGGAGCAGAGGGTCAGTCTCCTTCAGGCTCTTGATGAATCATCTGATGATATTATCCATGAATTACAGGAAGCTAATAAAGTTCCTTTTGGGAGAAGGATTTTTTGCAACAAAAAGCTGGGGAAACCCACTTTTCTCAAGGTGATCGAAACACAAAATACTTCCATGCTTGCATTAAACAAAGGCGAGCCAATAATACTATTGTGAGGATTAAAAATGATTAGGGGAGCTGGATTACTGGGGATGAGGAGAATGGGGAGAGCGCTGTTTTTTACTTCTCTAAACTCTTTGAGTTTCAGGAGACCTCAGGCTCAATTGATGCCTCCTTATTTGATGATGTACGTTATCATATGGTGGATCTCGATTTCTTTAGTGTTCCTTCGGATGAGGAAATCTATTATACTCTTCAGGACATTAACTGCAACAAGGCTCCTGGGCCTGATAGTTTTTCCTCTGCTTTCTATATTAAATGCTGGAGTATTGTAAAGGATAAGGTGGTGGAAGCTATACAGAGTTTCTTTAAGCGGGAGACCCCTAGAAATTATTTCTCTGCTGCTACTATCATTCTCATTCCTAAAAGCACTCAAACAAGCTCCTGGGACCATTTTAGACCTATTTCTCTGACTTCTGTCATATCTAAGATGATTAGTAAAATCTTGGTCAGACGTATTCATCCTCATCCACAAATTAATTTTCTTGAATCAATCTGTCTTTATTCAGGGACGGGGGATCACGGATAATATTATGCTCGCACAAGAACTCATTTTGGATATTGATAAAAAATACAGAGGGGAAAACATGATCACTAAATTGGATATTCGTAAGATTTATGACTCTGTTAGTTGGGAGTTTGTATTGAAGGTGCTTAAAGCTAGGGGATTTTCTCAAGATTTTTGAAAAATCATTCTCTCTTGGCTCTATTGCAATAAATACAACATACTCATTAATGGTCAATCCAGAGGCTTTTTTAGTGCGGGGCGTGGGATAAAACAGGGTGACCCATTATCTCCTACTATTTTCATTTAATATTTGATTATCTTTTTCGCCTTTTAAATAACCTTTTTCAGGAGCAACCCCAATTTGCAATACGCTCATAAATCTAATACGTTGGTAACACATTTAACATATGCCGGTGATATGATATTGTTCTCCAATGCTAGCAAAAAAGCGGTGAGAGATATTCACAGTTTAATGGTGGATTTCCAATCTGTATCTGGTCTCATATTTATTGCCAATAAATGCAACTTATACATGGAAAATTTGGTCAATCGCTTTAATGCATGCTGGATTGCCAATTTTACTAGATTCTCTATCTCTACCCTTCCTCTTAAATATCTGGGAGTCTTCTTACTTAAAGGAAGGAAGAGACGAATTCA
>NW_018251990.1:19355-19557 GCF_001263595.1 Phalaenopsis equestris | reverse complement strand
ATTGAGAGGAGGAAATGGATTGGACTGAACTTAAGGAATCTTAGAGAAGCTCTCAGAGAGGTTTGGAAGGCCCTTGGTGAAAAATTTTTACCACACCCCTCCATGGCCGTGAGGGGTAAATTTTATAGAAATTGGCCAATGGGGAGCTAGCTGGCCAATTGAGAGCTTAGCCCCACTGCTTAGGTGTCAAGCAGAGGGGTCC
>NW_018251990.1:0-18089 GCF_001263595.1 Phalaenopsis equestris | reverse complement strand
ATTAGCCAAATTTGGGTCCCAAGGGCAGTTAGGTAATTTGGAGGTGCATAGGGGCAAAAGACCAATTTAGGCATTTCACATAGAATTGGATAGATATCCATTCTAAATGAACCATGGATTAATATATTGTGAAGATATGGTGTACCCTAGTTCCAAGTCAACACCCAGGGTCAATCCTAAAGCCAAGTAATCCTATAGGGACTCTTCTTGAATTCTCTTATAATGATCTTATCTACTAAATGCTAGAGGTTAAGATCAATATGTGAAATTTCAAGTTGAGTAAAAATAAGAGTTTTGAATTTCTAATGGTGGGGGTACCTTTTCTAATTTTCTAAGACTAGTCAATAGGAAAGTCCTATGGCTAGACCTAGGCTACTAAAGAAGTTTTCTAGACCTCAACCAAAAGTGAGGTCAACATACACCCAAACTTTTTTTTAAAATTACAAAAATACCTCTTGAACCCTAAAATTTTTAAAATAGCTCAAACTGGCAATTCTCACTTAAAAATCATATTAAACCATTCCAAATCATTCAAATTACACAAAACATCTCAATTTCTCTAAAATTCCCAAAATACCCTTAATTTCTCTAAAATTATCAAAATGCCCTTCATATCCCAAAAAATTCCCAAAACCTCCAAATTCACCCCAAACATTCCTAAGATCAATCCAAGCCACTCAATCACCCTAATTACACCTAATTCAATCAAAATTGATCAAATTCCCAAGTTACCTCTAAGTGCCCAAAGTCTCCAAATTACCCTCAATTTCAACTAAATTCTTTCCAAATTCCTCCAATATCAAATCCACACTAATTTTCATTATGTCTACTACCAATTGAGATCAAATTGAAGCCCATTTGATTTAACCTATGATTAATGAAGGCCCATCTTCATATGCATTTGAAAAGCCCATTTTTGCATGGCCTTTTAAAGGTCCATTTTATCAAATTGAGGAGCCCATATCCAAGCCCACATGACAAATGTTCCCTCCTCATTATCCTTTTAATGAAACCATCCATCATGGCATCATATAATTTATGTATTTGAATTTTCATCCAAATTGAGTATCATGACATGCCATTCTCAAAATTCATAAAAATTAAAAGTTCGTTTCTCATAAAATTCACGATGCATGGCATGGCATGACTCATAAATCCATCCATGTGCTCCATAGGAGTAAACCTTTCTAAAAATGGAAAAAGGATGGGAGCTCTCCTTTCCTCCTCACATAAGTTTTTCCCCCTTTATGAAAAATCCAAGCCCTCTCACCCATGCTTAAATCATCAATCCTAGCCCACCCAAACCTTCTTTGGTGTCAAACCCATCCTCCTAGTCACCTTGCACTTGAACTAGCCACTTGCCCAAATGGTTGAACCCAACCCAAGCCAACCAAACCTAAACCCCATTTTTTCCCATGGTCTTTGTCCATGGGCCCACTTCAATCCAAATTGACTAGACCTCATAACTCCCTTGACCTCCCTCAGTGTGGAAGAGACCCCACTTGCCTTGGTTGGCCGCCCAGCTGCCGAACACACCAAACCCGAGAGCCTTCCCAAGTGTTAAACCCAAAATTGGAACTCCTTGATGTGGCTCATCCCCATTGGCCATTGGAGCCCTCCTTCACTCCACCTAAGCAACTCCCCAGCCACCTTGGCTTGCCCTTTTAGCAACCATGGTCATGGTTATAAATAAGACACCCCTCATAGCCAAGAGAAGTTGTGTGATAAAACCTTAACAAAACTCTGCCAAAATCCTAGTGCATCCCCACCATTTTCCAGCCCCTATTTACTTTGCCTAAGCTTAATTTCATCACCCAAATATAGGGCATTTTCATGACCATACTTAAGACTTTGTTAAAATTCCAAATTGATTCATTTCTGAGCTTTCCCAAGGCAAGAGAGGAAGTTTCCCATCAAATTTGACCCTTCCCGAACCCTCTGTATCAGACTTTCAACAATGCCGCACCACCCTCTAATTAAACTCGTACATAGACTCAACCACAGATCAAATTGACACTTCATGGAGCTTCGTGGGGTCAAGGCAAACGTATCCAACCATCTCAATCAAGGCATCACTCCTTGGGCTAAGGTATACACCATTTCCCCCAAATCTGAGCTCAGTTTGGACTTTTTGGAAGTAGGTTTTAATTTCATACTTGATAGATAGCTACGTCTAACCTAGATGAACTATAAGAACAAACCTTATGTGATTTCGTTAAGAATCGCACGAGATATTATGTCTAGAGTGTGGACAGTGCTCGGGTTAGGGCACGTTTGGGGTGATGACCAGGAGCTGTTGGATCGCACGTGTATGTTGGATGGTTCAGATTTTGCTGGACGAGGAGATGTTACATGAATTGCAGGCTGTGTGGCAAGCTTGCGTGGAATGCATAGCAAATTAGAGGTCGTAACATCTGCGTTCGGAGAAGCCGAGGTTGACGAGCATGTCACGTGGATAAGTAGAAAAATTGGGGTATTTTTTATTTAAATAATTATATAAACTTTAAAAATCCATTACTTGATGTAGTAAAATAACAAAAATAAAAGAAAAATACCATTGTGCTCAGTAAACAGAGAAGAATAATGTGGACTAAAAATCAAAAATAATTTCATAATATTTATTTTTAAATTAACTAAATAGTCCAAAACATTTTTATTTCATATGTAATTAAATATTAATCACAGAAATATGAAATTTGGAGGGTTCATTCCTCATGTATCCAGATATTTTTCTCTGTTTTTGTCAAAGTCACAGAACACCTCTAACATTGGAAACCCTAATTTGCAAAGTAAACAAACCTTATTTTACCTAAAATAATTCTAAAACATAAAATACAAATTAGAAAATTACAACAATTAGTTTGGTAGTTTCGCCGTGGTCAGTGGAACTTAAGAAAAAAATTAAATTTCAAAAATTAAAAATATATTTTCCTATTTTAAAATTAAGAAAAATACCAAAAAAAGAAAAAAATAGAATAATTAAGAAAATCACCAAAATAACAAAAATTAAAGAAAATAACCTTAGGAAGTCCCAATAAAAATTGTAAAGCCATAAAAATTATTTTTAATGTATAAATGTATTTTCTAATTAAATAAATATTTTTGATTAAAATATTTATAGAAGTTAAAATATAATTCAGAAAATTACAAAATTAGTTTTGGGAGTTCCTTAAGACTTGAGCTATAAAAAAATAAAATAAAATTAAGGTCAAAATAAAAATTTTATTTCTAACCTATTTTCCTAATTATTTATTAATTAAAAATACCAAAAATAATAAAAATGTCCAAAATGTGTTAAAATGTCATAAGTCATGTCCTAATTAGAGAAAACAACTTTAAAACTTTTTCATAAGCTTTTTGGGGTTCTAAAAGAATATTTTAAATAATTAAATGTATTTTCCTATATTTTTAACTTAATAAATTACAAAAAAATAGAATAAAAATTAGAAAAATTAAAATGGATTTCTCTAAGTTCTTTGAAGTCATAGAGATTAAAGAAAATAATAAAAAAACAATTTTAAAAATAAAATTCATTTTATATTTATTTATTCATTAAAACCAACAGAAAATATAATGAATGAAATATAACTCAAAAAAATTTGAAAAATGGACTAAGTGGTCATCTGACCTAAGTGATCCTCCAATAATTTTTTTAAGGACAAAAGGTGTGTTTTAATTGTGTAAATTAATTAAATTCAAAAATCCTCCCTATTTTTGAGCAAATATATCTCCAGAAAATAAAACAAAAATCAGAAAAAAATTATAAAGTCTTCTCTAGCACCTTAACTAACCCATGAGTCAAAGTTTTAAAGTTATTTGACTTAAATTGAAAGAGTTATGAGGTAAAGAGCCATGGGGACAAATTGGTAATTATGAAATTTTGAGCCTTAATTAAAATTTTAGGTCAAACAAAGGGGTGAGAAGGTAAAATTTATCTTTTTTGATTCTTTAGGATGTTTAAATTATAATGGGATAAGAGGTAGAAACCAATTCACACTATTTTCTTGAAGAGGGTAAAATTGTAATTAATTGATTTATTGTAATTTGGAGGACAAGAAAATTGGATGATTCTAGTGTGATGGGGCATGAGATAGCAAGACAATAATTTTCTAATTTAAAGCCCCATATCAATGACTAAGCTTAATTCAATTGTTCAATAAGAATGAAATCCATTTTACGTAAATTTTTAAAGGTACAAATATACCCATAAGAGATCTACGAGCATGGTAGTGAGCTAAGATTGATCTAAAACCATCTAAAGGGATTAGAAAAGAAAGAACATAATTCATCTTGAACACTGCCAGCTAACTCAAATGATTCGACTCATCCTTTGGGTGACCACTCATTCAAAACCTCAAACACAATAACACAAGTAATTCCTCAGCCTACTCATGTGTTAGTTAAGATATATACTGAGCACAACCTATAAACATTCATTCAGCTTGGATGATTTGATTAATAGTCTAGCAAGATCTGGATGAACTTAAAGTGATATAGGAGACCCTAATCTTGTTTAGAGTTATCTTCTAGACATTCTTAGAAAATTTGGGATGCTTTAGAGGACCTTTGAGTTTGCTACAATTTGGTAAGAAGATCACCTCCAAAATATAACAAAATCAACATGAATTCCTAAGGACCCATCAAGTTATGACTCGAGACCCAATAATTCACCCAAATCAATAGAAATACCCTAAACTAATTATCATACATTCATGACCCAAAGCTCAAGGGTATGGCCTTTGGATAAAGTTCCTAAACCCTTTTGAGCATCTGTAGATATTTGTTTTGGCCACCCATGGATCATCAGACTGGTTTAAGTCTGAAGTTCAGGTGGTTAGGGTGATGTGACATTGCTTATGTGTGCTAAATGAGAGATACAAAGTTGAATTTTAGAGTATTATCACCTACCCAAAGGATCCTTAAGGAAAGAGGATATAACTGATGATACTGTTCACCAACACTTGGTAAGAAGATACTGCTCATACCCTTAGGTTGTCAAAATCTGTCCAATTAGGATGATTAACTTGTAGACAATTTAAATTTTCTAAATATATTAAAAAAATGATTTTCTCAAAATATCACTACTTTTAACTGTTTAACAAAGTATTATATTCATGAAAAAGTAAAAGAGTTTTAAACACAAAATTATGAAAGTCTACCGGTTAATCATCTTGATTAGGCTAGAACATGCTCTCCTGAGATTATTTGGCCGGTAGATTCGGTCCAAGGTTGGAAGCACACAACCCAGCTCTGAGCCCCACCTTTACCAAAGTCTTACATTTTGTCTATTCTTTCATAAGTGGATACGAGTTTTATTTTTCCAGCTTGTGTTTTCCTACAATCGGTTTTCTTCGTAATAGGTTTTTGTGTTTCGCTTTCTTTTCCTAGCAGTTTACTTAAAATTCATGCAACTATACTATGTTGTATGATACTAACCAGGCAGCGATAATAGAGGCCCAGTTATGCTTGTTTAAATATTTATAGTAATTTTTACAATAGCATTTTCTTTTATTGTCCTTTTACTTCTACTTTTATAATCGCAAGACTTTTAGAGTAGAAAAGAGTAACTAGTTTGCCTAGGGTGGATCATTACAAACCCAAACACATATCTTTTGATTAACTGAATTAACAATCATCATAAGAAAAACAAAAGACTTAAAATACTAAATCTGGAGTAGATATCGACAAGAAGCTCAGAGTTAACTGAAGCAAACGAAGGATGACGATCTTAAATAGCAAAATAGATCCACATTAACTAAACTTTCCCAAGAATTAAACAACAAGCCATAGGACTGCAGGGTAGCTTTTTTAGAATGATGTAAATCCTTAATTTATCTTTAGGAATTTACATAACCATGATGTGCAATCGAAGCACTGACTCGCTTTAAGTTGTGAGGTTGAAGTTTGTTACAACATAAACCCTCTTATCTTCCAGGCTAATTGTATGACCATATCATGCATTTGTAAGCACTAAATAATAAAAGTGGTAGGATGAAACATAAAAATATGTATCTTCTCCAAAATATAAAGCCACATAATAAGATATTTTGGGAAGTCATCGAGGTTCTTCTCAGGATCCACAACATACCCTACTTTTCTTTCATTTGATTCTGAAATAAATGTTCTCAATTGGTCATTTTCCCACTTGAATTTTCTATGTACAACCTTGAAAACTCTAAAACTTTGAATTCATGAAGATAAATACCTCCGATCATCATCAAGAGTTATCTTAAATGACTTTGGTTATTTGAGAGGTAATTAACTATAAGGGCTTGCCTCCATAGGGAGCTTTAAGAACTCAGGTAATATAAACCCTATATAATATTTATCTTGGACACGGGAATTTGTCAGTCAACATTAATGGTTCGCAGACCAACATATTTTATAAATTCTTTAGTTTATTTAATTGAGCCTCACTACCAAGTAATGTGTCTTTTCCTCGAGAAGGTGCGTTGCTCTCGTCAAGCCTCACTACTAAGTTTCAACCCCATTAGAAATTTGAAACACCTTTTTACTCTTCTTAGAGTTCCACATGTTTAGTTTTGACCTCTAGCACTTAGAAGGTTCAAACTGATCCACCTTAAAATTACCTATTTTTAAGCACATTTTATGCTTAATTCTTTAGGATATTATGCTTCAATGAAATATATTTTTATGTTTTTGGTTGAAGGTGCAACAAAAAGAGTTTAAGAGTAAAAAAGATTAAAGATACATCAAAAAGGAGCAAAATGGACTAAACTAAAGAAAGTCACAAAACCAACCAAATTGGTGCCTAGGCGCCACATGCAGAAATTGGCTGACGCCTAGGCGTGACAGTTTTTTGCCTAGGCTCCACAATTATTTTCTAGAAGATTCATTGAATGAGGCTAAATTTTGAAGAGATGTCTGAAGCAACCCTCGGTCATGTTTGAAACACTATAAATAGGGATTAATTCCAAGAGGCTAGGCAGGTCAGATATATAGAGTCACATAGTATTTTTTGAGTGTGTTAAGTGTGTGGGAAGTTTTCTTTATGAGTCATTGTTATTTTTGAAGTTTGTGAGTCCTGTCAGTGCGTTGGAGTCAGAGAAGTCTAAAAACTTCAAAGAAGTGATTGTGGAAACATTCCAGATAAGTATTTGTAGCTTTGTCTCTAAGTCTTATACTTTGGATTTGAGTTTTATAAATAGGTTTTGTTTTGTTATCCCCATGCGTTTTGAGTAGTTTTCTCTCTTTCTCCATGCAATATGAAGTAATCAAGTAAGTGATTTTGATTTTGTTTAGAACTTCTTTTATTCCTAAAAATTGTGATGATATTTTTTTTGGATCTTCATTTACTATACAAATTGATCACTTGTATTGTTAAAATTTGTTGAGGAAACTTATAGGCCTGAGAGGGCTAAGATTTCTTGAATTGTTAGTATCACATTTCACCTTGGAAAGAGTAGTGGTGATCGTCCAAAGGGGAGTGCAAATAGATATAGAGATAAGATTTGATGAGCGTAAAATTGATGTTTCTAGAATGACAGGCTAGATTCTTTTATTAATTTAGTCTTGAGATTGGAACTAAGGGTCACTGGCTATGAATTATTTGCAAAAGAAGTAAATAATAGGTATGTCCCTATTTGTCACAATACCACATTTAAACTTCTAAATAATTGAAATCCTAAACTGATTATGAATTATTTGCAAGGAGAAAGTCTCTTTATATATATATTTTCTAAAACATTTCATTTAGTTTTACTTACATTTGTAGAAATTAGTAAACTTAATTTTATCTTTAATGCTTTAGATATTTACTGATATCTTAAGTAAAGTTCTCTTAATTTTAAAATTCCTGAATTTCATTTCCTTTCGTTTACGTTTTCCTTGTGGGATCGATGCTGGAGTTTTTATAAAAAATCTTATATTACTTGAAATGATACGTTATTTGCATAGTACCCCTAGTGAGAAAATTATTTTTTTCAAATTTTATCATATTACATTTGTTCTCACTAGCCACTAAATATAATTAAGATCAAGTTTTTGCATATTAAGAAACATAAATATCTGCGCAATTGCGGGTCAGGTCAAGTTTTTAGTGGCGTTTCCGGGGAACACAAAAAAAAATGAAAATTTAAAAAGGAAATATCTTTCTGGAATTTCCTTTGAAAATTTATTTAAACTGCAGGTTTACTAAAAATAGATTAATTAGTTTTAACTTACTTGAAATTTTTGAAAATTATAAAAAAAATGGCAAAAACCGAAAGGAGATATATATAGGAGATATATATATATATATATATATAATTTTATTTAGATTGCTTTAGTATTTTACTTTCTGAATTTTACTTTTTGCATGTGAATTTCAAGATCTGAAGGTTTAGTACCCTACGATTCTGAATTAGAATGAACTATAAGAAGAATTTGAAGCAAAAATAACTTCACAATTCTCAAGAAATGACAAACTCATCACAAACTAATATTGAAACTTTAACTACTAAAAATGAGCATCCAATTTTACAAAGACCTTTAAGGGATTTTATAAACTCTACGACAGATGAATTCTCTTATGTATTCAAATTCATGTTGTAGCGACTAACTCATTTGAACTTAAACCTACAATAATACAAATAGTGCAAAACAATCAATTTGGGGTAATACTAATTGAGGATACAAATTTACACCTTATATGTTTTTTAGAACTTTGTGCTACATTCAAAAAATTCAAATATGACGGTGTAACAAATGATGTAATTAAACTTAAACATTTTTTTTTCTTAAGGGATAAAACTAATATGTGGTTAAAATCATTAGCACCTAGATCTATTAAAACTTGGGGAGATATGTGATCCTGAATTTTTGGTACGATAGTATTATGATGTATGTAAGATTAGATTTTTAATTCTCTTTATTTAATTTTTCTTCCTTTCTAAAGTGCCAAAAACTTGATTCCAAAGCAAGTAAGAGTGCATCTGTTATATTTAAATATTGGGATATTACACAAGTATACGTATCGTTATCAAGTATATAGGACTTTCTAATTAAGCCCCAAAATATCGAACCTATAATGAGAATTACAAATTCTTAAGAAGAAATTAGATAACAAACTCTACTTTGAAAAAGAGTCTTACTCAAACTATAGGTATTATAGTAGGAATGAAAGTTTGATTCTTTTTGGTAATTTTTGATAATTGAAAAAAAGTAAACAACTTCTGTTTATATATATTGCTTTTGTAAAATGAAAGCAATATATATATAATTCTTTTTCAACATCATGCATCAGTAACAAATATAGAAATTTTTTTTGTAAAAGTATTAAAATTATGTTGTGTCAAATAGGGTTGTGTCAAATAGGAGCAATATGGAGCAATATTATTCTTTACCTATATTAGAGATGCTATAAAGAACATTGGCTAATCTAAAGTTTGAATAGTCCTGAAGAAGGACTATGTAGGGAAGATACTAGCTCTCACTCTAGAGTTCCTTCTTCTCCCTTCACCTAGGAGCTAACATAACACATCAAAACCTAAAACAATAGACCTTTTGGCTCTAGTCTGTCAGTCTAAAGTCCTCTAACTCTACACCCTTCAAAGTTTATTTCATTATCTATTTGCGCTCAATCATATGAATTTCATTCTCATCCATACAATCTCATGTGATTCTACCATTAGTTGACGGAGACAATACCACCACGGATCTTAAATGTTCTCACAAAAAAATTGAAATCTTAATTGGCCAAATCAAGAACTAAATGAAGTAAAATGATTAAATCATGTCAACTTATTCCAACATTATAGATCAATACTTCACATAACTTCTTTTCAACACTTAATTACTTATCATTTTAAGAAAAAAGATAAAGCTACTCAGAATTCATGGAGAAAACACGACAACACTTAAGTTTAAAAGTAAAAATCATGTAAAAACACAAAAAGTCTAAATAAAAACTAAATGTAGTTACAAAGATAAAAACTTATCTCAAATTCCTCTCCACTAAACTCTTGATGTTCCTTTGAATCTCTTCCTTTCTCTTACAACTCTCCCTTTCTTCTCTCTAAAGTTATCTGAATTCTTCTATGATGAGAGGTGATAAAGAGGAAAGGGGGGGGGGGGGGGGGTAATTCAATTCATGTCTTCTTTTTCATAGTTTTCCAAAAGGTGCTTTGGTGTCTCTTCAAAATGTGTTCACAATCAATGAATCTTTGAAGGTTTGCCTCTTTTCAAGAGTCATTTAAATGCATTCTTGTGCCCATTAACTATAATTCACATTTTCACTGAGAGTTGCTTCAAACAGCCCTTCAAAATTTGTCCAAATTTGTTGAATTTTCATCATAACTACCTCTGACGCGTAAGTGCGAGGTCTTCGGTACTTAGGTGTGACATCCTCTATTTTCTAGCTCTTAGGCAGCACTTAAGCGTCAGTCATGGGCGCTTAGGTGGCCCAGTTCATTTTCACACCTTCTTCATTTTTGCTCTAAATTTAATCTTTTTTCACTCATTTCTCCATATTTCATCCATTTAATTATACCTGAAAGAAAAACACACAAATACCTTTTGATTAAAGTGCAATATCTAAAAAATAGGTATAAAAATATGTACATAAAAGCTATATATTTTAGGTGTATCAAAATCCCCCAAACTTAAAACATTACTTGTTCTCAAGAGAAACTCCAATATTTCAAAACTAAAATAAGCAAATTATGTGAATGAGTTTCTTTTGAATATTCTAAAATTTTGTTCTAGAAACATAATAGTCCAATTTAGAAAAAAACTTCAGTAAATGAGACCAACTTAAAGTTTAGAAATTTTTAATGTGAAGAAGTCTGAAAATATGAGTTTCTATCTAGTTCAGAGATACTTGTGGATTTACTAAATATAGAGTTTAAGCCTTATATCTCCCCTACTTAATTTTTTTATGAAGATTAATTATACTTACTATATTATATCCTTAAGCTTTAGAGTTTCTCAAGTCTTATACTTTAAATAGATCACATGCAGAACCAATTTTTGATTACGCACTAATCCTCAAGCTTCTCCTCCCTTTTTCAACTTTTCTTTTTCTTTTTCTTTTTTCCTTTCTTTCTCCTTCAGGATCTTTTTAATCCATATTTTTCTTTTAAGTGAGGATTACTATATCTAGATAGGACTTTAATGGTTTTGAGTTCCACTCTTCCTTTCCTAAAGCAAAGGCTTGAAATATATCCTTTACTTAAAAATATAATAATAGTTTTGAAAATTATTTTTAATAAAATAAAGTTAAGTAAAAATAAAAGTCTAATCCTTCTATAATTTTCAAAAATACAACTTCTCTTAGTAAGGATAGTTACACAATATTTATCATTTCTACACTAAAAATGTTTAACTTTAAATTTTTCTTCATTACTATAGGTTTCAACTAAATTTTCTTACTCATTTCTATATTCAAAATTTTACTTCCCTAATACAACTTCATATGCATAATCATTTTTTTCAATCAAAATCAAATTTATTTGTAGCATATTTGAGAACAAATAAAATTCAAGTTTTGAAAATTTTTCTTCATCCCCCCAAACTTCAATTTTTAATGTGATAAAATATTTTAGCATAATATATAAATAGACAGAAATGAAAACCAAAAATAACATGCTTACAAGAATTTTTATATCCTAAATACACAAGTACAAAAATTAAAAATAGGAGTAAAAATAAATTGATCAAATTTTAACTTAATTTTCACATATATGAGATTCAACAGACTTCTATGGAGTAGAGGATAACATAAAAGCAAACAAACAAAAACTAACATAAATTCATAACAACAACATAAAGAAAATACATGGTAGTAAATTGAAATTTTAAACATGAAATTATTTAGTAAAAGTTAGTAATACTTTAAACCTTCTTAATATCTCTAGAATAAGTTCTTTACAAACAAATAAACTACAACTAAACGACCATGTTCACACAATTACCACCACAAAAACAAAACATAACTACTCACAACAACACAAATATTTTTTTAAACATCACAACAGTATCCAACACAATAAACAATAACACATATAACAACATCAATCCAAACAACTTCAAAAAATATTAACATAAAAGAGTAGCAATCTAAATAACTACAACACATAAAAGTTCATACAATAAAAACATTCAATTAAATCCTCTTCCTCCTCCTCCTCCTCATCATCTTCATCATCCCAAGAATTTGTAGGCTCATAGTGAGGGCATTGTGGATAAGAAAAAAATACCACACTTTGGTCACCACTATGTCTCTTCATATAAGTATCAATATATCCTACATAATTCTCTAAATTCAGTACCTTTTCCATAGTGTAGTTGATTTTATGTAACATACTTTACATTAATTATGACTGTGCATCAGGACTAGTTGATTGGCTTTGTGATGTAGATACTCGTGAAGTCAAAGCACGAGATGTAGAAGCACCTGAACCTCTTAAAAATCCTCCTTTCTAGCCAAATATATAATGCTCTGAATAAGATTTTACATTGACATTTGTAATGGGCTTTAGTGGCTGTAGAATCTCCTCCCAACTATCACCTCCCAACTATCAAATCTCACACCAACCTGCTCACATAAAGAAAAGATTAAGGATGCAAATCCCAATCTAGCAGTAGTGGCAGCTCTGACAAAACTAGTGATAGCCTGATATATTAAGGATCAAATATCAATCGGCTTCGACTGCTGAATACAGTAGTTCAAAATGGCTCCCTCTCTTGTAACTTCACTCAGATAACTTGTAGAGAGTAGATAAGCTAAAATAAAATAGTGCCACGCTTTTGTCATGGCATCAAGCTTTGATGTAGGAAAATTCATTCTCCTATCATTTGTTATTTTACAAAATCCTCTTCCCGCAGTCAATGAAAAAATAAAATCATCTAACTCTCCCTCAGTAGGATTATAATTTGAATAAAAACAAAATAAACTCGGGGGTAACTAGTAAAACAAATAATTACCTCTAGGGAAAAAGCTACTGATTTCCCTTTCACCATAACCTGATCTTCCTCTACCTCAGGGAGATTAGCATAAAACTCCCAAACTACAGAAATGAACACTATAACAGAAAAACAACAGAAAAGTTTCCATTGTCGGCAAATTATTAAATCTTCCACTGCTCTGCCCATATTTTTAAAATGCCGCTTAGGAATCAACTTTCTCGACTACATTGATTCTGTATATCGATCCCGAGCTTTTGAACTGACAGATTTACTAGAACTGAAAGTAGACTTCCCCTTGCTCCTCTTCATTTTTGGTGCCATTTTCTAAAAATCATATAAAATTCACAATAAATCCTAAACTCAAGTCTAAATCACTAAACTTAACTTCCAAAAGCTTAAACTATCATTTCCATGTATTTTCCATATTTTTTTCATAAAATTTCACCATGAATAGTGATTTTCACAAAATTTAACAATGTACTCCAAATATAAGGTGAAAATAAAAAATTTCTACATAGAAGTGAAGCTCTCATCTTGAGAAGATGAAATCTAGCAAATTTTTCTTAATTACACAAAGAAATCCTCAACTTTGAAGATTCCCTAGATCCAAATCCGCGAACTCAAAAGGAAGAAGACGACGTGGGGGGGGGGATGGTGATTTCAACTCAATTTTTCACCTATAGCCGTTGGAGAACTGGTTTTAGTGAACCAGCCCATAGGCGCCTACCTCTTGGGTAACAAACGCTTAAGTGCAGGGTTTGACACTTATGCGCCAGTGCACAAATTTTGGCTATTTTTTATTTTTAAGTTAAATGCACATCTTGCCTAAGTCAACCACCCTTAAATGGTCTTATAAATCTTAATAGTTATTTTCTTCCCCTTTTATTCTCCTCTTTCTCAAAATTCACAAAATTTTCACAATTTTGATTCAACATTAAATAACACATAATTTTTCACACAAAAAAATAGTTTCATTAACTTTTCAAAACAAATACAAACACAACTTTATAATCAAACACAAACACTATCACAAAAAATACATATTTTCATCAATCTAAAGATTCTTGGATGAGATCTCCTAATCTCATCAATTCAAATACAAAACAAACTTAACACATAAAACATATAAAACAAACACTAACTACAAACAAATAAACTAGACTCTAGAACTTAATTCCATTCTCCTTCTGGTGGAACATAACCTGGCCTTTCACTCATTTCTCTTTGGGCATTCGAAATTTAGGTTTGGTAGAATGGATGGCAGTGAAGAACTCTCATTGAGTCTTCTTCAATTCACTTGTTTTTCAAATACATCGCAGTGCCTGCTTCTTTTATATGACCTGTATGATTGAATTGCATTTTGAGTTGCCATCTGATATGCTCCAAGTGTGCGTTACTCTCATTTACCTTTGCTTTGATTGAAACCACGTTAGCCTCAATATTTGCAATCTTCTCTGCTATTCCTTCTATACTAATGGCTATGAACCCATTGTATAACTTTTGCACACTTTGATTCACAAAATTATTTTTAATGGTTTCTTCTTTCTTCTTCATTTCAATCTCCCAAGAAGACATTTTTCCAAGAAGACATTTTTCCAAGATTTCTCCAAGATTTCTCACTCTTTTTCTCTTCACTTAAACTTTAGGATGAAAATTTGAAGTAGGGTGAAAATTCTCTTCATTCCCATGCAATTTATAGGCCTTGAATGAAGCTTAGACCCACTACCCATGTTCACAAACCACTAAACCACATTTAAAGGTTCTAGAATATTAATTCTACATGTTTTTTAAACTGTCACACTTAAGCGCCGAGTGTAGGCGTTTAAGCATCAATGCTTACTTTAGCACAGGTCAGCTTAACATCCAAATATGCATTCTAAATCATCTAAGTCATCAATTAAGGTGTTAGAATTATCACTATATCATTATATATTAAAAAATACTACTACATTTTTCTTAATCAAACACAATAATATAATCATTTAAAACAAATACACAATGATAACTATGAGTTTCCTCCCACAAAGCGCTTGGTTTTACATCGTCAACTCGACGTAACCAGTGCTAATTCTAGTTGACCCAACAATAAATGATCATTTAATTTAAGTTGATCCCCTAAAAAATAGGGTTTCAGTCAATGACCATTCACTTTAAATATTTTCTCAAATATTTTCTCAATTTTCACTTTAAATATTTTCTCAATTTTAGGATTTTTGATATACACAACTTCATAGGGATAAACTTTCATCACAACAAATGGGCCCATCCACCTGAACTTAAGTTTTTCTGAAAAAAATCTTAGTCTTGTATAATATAGTAAAACATGTTGCCCTGGATAAAAAATTTTAGTATGAATCCTTCGATCATGCCACATCTTCATCTTCTCTTTATAAATTTTAGCACTCCTATAAGATTCATTCCTTATCTTTTCAAACTCATTTAATTATAATAGTCTCTTCTCACCAGCATCTTTTAAATTATAATTAAATTCCTTAATATCCTAATATACTTTATGCTCAAGTTCAACTAATAATTGACAAGCTTTCCCAAATATTAGACCATTCACTAAAGGAATTTACCATTGGGTGTGTGCATCGCTTAGCCCTCACCTAGAGCTCATTGACACTAACTAATCAGAGCTCAAGCTCCACCCCTTGACTATGGCTATAAGACCCCCTTCTCACAACTAAGAGAAAAAAAAACATCTAAAACTATGGTGAGACTCTGCCAACTTGTTCCCAAAGCTTCTCCAAGACCTTCTAAGCTCAATCCAACCATTTCCCAGCCATTGTCTCCACTACTTGAGCTTAATTTTGAGTTCAAAAATTACGAAATTTTATGTAATCACACAGAACTCTGCAAAACTTCAAATTAAACCTTCCAAGAGCTTCCCAAGTCCAAACAAGAAAGCTCCCCACCAAAACCCCTCTCTGCAGAAACCCTCTAGCCCACCTCTAGACCAAGGCCGCATCACCCCCTGACTGAACTCGTACCTAGACCATTCGCTAGAGGAAAGAAAAACTTCAAGCATCTTTGTTGGACTCCACTAAAACTTCTCCAAGCATCTGATTGAGGCCTCGCCTCTCAGACTCAGGTATGCTCTGTTTTCCCCCAAACCGAGCTTAGTTTGGGCTTTTGTGAAGAAAAATTTACATTCATGAGCATCTGACCATATAGATAAGTTCTTCTAGAGTATATGAAGGTGTAGGAACAAACCCCATGCGAATTGGTTGAGTGTAGTGAGAGATCTTAAGCCTAAAAGGTGGATAACTCTCGGGTTACACTAGATGAAGACAATGACAAGGGACCGTCTGATCGCATGTGTATCGGATAGACGATGCTGATGCAGTCGGATGAGAAAATGGAACATAAAGCTTGGGGCAAGTCAGCGGTGTGTCAGATAGCGGTGTCCAGTAGCGCAGTGACACGTGGAAACTTTGGAGCGCCATAGCTTGACGTGGATAAGTAAGAAAATATGTTATTTTTTATTTGTTTTAATTCAAAAACTTAGAAAATGCATAACTTGGTGTTTTAATTTTAATTAAGTATCTATTAATCACCATGACTTGAAAATTTAGGGTTTGATTTCTCATGTCAATGAGAATGTTCTCTGATTTTTTCAAGGTCAGAGAGCATCTTTAGCTTTAAAATCCTAATATGCAAGCCTAGTTGTCTATTTTTGCTTAAAATAACTGTATAAATTAAAATATTAATAAAAAAATATGGGACTTATTTTTGCAGGTTCCCTGCAGACAGAGGACTATAGGAAAAATATAAAATTTATTTTAATGATTGCAAATAATTTTTTAGCTAATTAAGTCATTTAAATTCATAAATAATTAAATATATATAATATAATTCAAAATTTTCAAAAAATGATTCCACACTATATATAATAACCATTCTAACTCCCTCTAAAAATTTTAAATTTATTTGAATTAATTTGATCACTAATGTCTATTTTCTCAAGTAAAATGGTATTTTGCATTAAAATAATTATAATAAATAAAATTGAATTAGAAAAATTATGAAAAATGATTTTATGAGTTTCTTGTAATCAGGGTCCTCTAGGAAAAATAAAAATTATTTTAAAATAAATAGTTCATTTTTTAACTACATTTCAAATTAAAAATAATTAAAATGACTAAAAATTACAAAATATAAAAATGCACCAAAATGCTCCTAATTTTTCATTGAATACTTGGGAACCTTTAAAATATTTTTATTAATTTTTCTGATTTAGTTATATATTTTTAGATGCTAAAAATCATGATTCTGTGCGTGAGCGAATTGCACTTGAATAATTTTCCACTAAAATAATTATAATAAATAAAATAAAATAATTTTCAAATAAAAATCATAAAAATGTGAAATTTGTTTCTCTGAGTTCTCTAGACTTAGAGAGATTTACTAAAAATATAAAAGTGATTTTTGAGAATAAATTATATTTTCTATTTAATTAATCACTAAAATTAATAAATAAATATAATAATTAAAATATAATTTTAAAATTTTTGGAATTTTTTTCAAGTGGTTCTCTAACCTAGGTGAGCCTTCAACAATTTTCCCATGAACAAAAACTTTGCTTTACTTAACTAAATAAATTAACATTGAAAATCCTATTTTTGAGTTAAAATAATTATATAAATTAAATATAAATTAGAAAAATCATACTTTCTCTTCTCATATATTAATTGACCCATGAGTGATTTCAAAGTCATTTGGGTGGAATTTAGAGAATTATGAAGTGATAAGTCCATAAAGGGCAAAATGATAATTGTGGAATTTGAGCTCTACTTAATATTTAGGCTAAATTAAAGGGTAAATGGGTAATTTTAATCATAATAAACCCTTTTGGATGTTTGGAATATAATGGGATAAGAGGTAAAAACCAACTTGTCACCTTTTCATGATAAGGGTAAAATTGTAATTTCATAAATTGTTATGACTTGAAGGATAATTCAATTGGATGATATTAAGGTAGTGAGCTTATGCAAGGAAGATAATAATTCAATTATTTGAAGCCTTCTTAGTTGGTAATTAGATGATAAGCATGGTTTTAATAGGGATTGAATTTCATTCCATTTAACATTTCCATTATTACAAATTTATCCTGAAGGTTAAATTGAAGGGCTTGGTAGTGAGCTAGGCTTTGTCGGCACTATTTTTGGTGTGGAGTTTGC
>NW_018251989.1:0-715 GCF_001263595.1 Phalaenopsis equestris | reverse complement strand
AGAGAATGGAAGACCTCAAAATGAGGTCAACAATACCCTACATGCTCATGTATAGGTCCGAGGCCGTACTAGTATTAGAAGTTCTGATGATATCTCTCAGAGTCGCTATCGCCAACCAACTTATAATGGAAGAAAGTTCAAAACTCAGACTTGAAGAATTAGAGAGTCTTGAGGGAAAACGACTTGAAGCAATAAAACATTTACAACTTCACCAGGCAAAGATGGTACAAGCTTGTTACAAATTTGTCCGCCAAACTGCATTCAAAGTTGGTGACCTTCTCCTTGTGGTCAAAAGGTCTATTCTTACACACCGCAAGATAGATGGAAAATTCGAGCCAACTTGGGAGGGACCATTTGTGGTAGAAAAGGTTTACGCAGGAGGAGCCTACCAGCTAGTGATTTCTATGGCGAAAGACCCATGCTGCCAATAAACGGATGATACCTGAAGACATACTATGCAACCTGACATTGTTTGACATCGCTTGATTTAAAATTTTGAAATTTTGATTTTTCTGAGGTTATCTAATTGGCCAAATGTCGGTGATCGGGTCTAAAATTTTGTAATAAAATTAACCTCAACATAATGAAAATTTTTGAAATTGTACATTTCTAATTTCTCTTTTAAACTTGATATTACTAAATTAAACAAATTATACATATAAATAAATGGTTTTCTCACCACATAAAACTAAAATTTTCTTTAATAAACACTTTA
>NW_018251988.1:97945-98377 GCF_001263595.1 Phalaenopsis equestris | reverse complement strand
TTTTTAAAGTTATATACTATGCTAGTAAAACTCTTTATGATACACAAATTAACTATACTGTTACTGAAAAGAGTTATTGGCCATTGTGTATGCTTTAGAAAAATTTAGATCTTATTTAATTGGAGCTAAATGTGTTGTGCACACTGATCACTCTGCTATTAAATATCTGATGCAAATGAAGTATGTCAAACCAAGGTTAATTAGATAGATACTTTTGATGAAAGAATTTGATCTTGTGGTTATGGATAGAAAGGGAGCTGATAATCAAATTGCTGATCATTTATTAAGATTAGAAAATCATGAATTATCTAACACCGATGATGAAATTACAGACAGTTTCCCCGATGAACAACTTTATAATGTTAGTGAGTGGAAAATACCATAGTATGCTGATATTGTTAACTATATTGTAAGTGATATTTTGCCACCTAT
>NW_018251988.1:97566-97900 GCF_001263595.1 Phalaenopsis equestris | reverse complement strand
AAATTCATTCATGATGCAAAATCATATTTTTGGGATGAGCCTTATTTATATAAACAATGTAAGGATCTGATTATGAGAAGATGTGTACCTTATGAAGAAACTGAGCTAATCATTCAGAAATTTATGATTCTGAATTTGGAGGACATTTTGGGATTGATAAAACTGCATATAAAATTTTACAAGTTAGATTATATTGGCCTACTATCTTTAAGGATGTTTATAGATACATAAAAACTTGTGATTTATGTCAACAAGTACGCAATATATCTAGAAGAAATGAAATACCTCTAAATTTCATGTTAGAAGTTGAAATCTTTGATGTTTGGGGATTAGA
>NW_018251988.1:94885-96459 GCF_001263595.1 Phalaenopsis equestris | reverse complement strand
AAATAAATACATAGGCCCGCCAACAGTGCCCTCGACCCCGCCGACGGTGAGACCGGCGAGATGGCGGTTTCGTGGGTTTGAATGGCGGTTTTTTGTGGTTTTTGGGCTGGAGTTACCCTTTTAAACTCCCAAATTTGATTCCTAAAGTCATATTTCCCCCGAAAACAAAGTGAAACTCCACCAATTTCATTCTTATGACATCCAATTCCTCTGATAATCCCAGAATGTGAGTTTTGAATCGGTGAAAGTTTATTAGTGCGGAAGTGCAACGAATCTTCAACAAGTAACTACCGAAGAAAAGATTAATCAAGGAATGAGGATTCGTAAATCGAGGATTGAATAATCCCTCTATTGTAATTGAATAGAAGATAGTGCGGCAAAGTTGAGAAGTGTTGTGCTATACTACCGCCGCCGTGGTTGTTCCTGTGGTAAAGAAATTTTATGCTTCTATGTAAATTTACATGGGGAATCAACCAGGGAGTCATTTACGTATGAGGTAGATGGATCACTTTCACTCCTGCATGAATCAATGAATTATACATGATCGATAAAGTTCCTGTTGGCCACTATTCCAATTTCGTCCCAACGAGAAACCAGATGAATGAAATTTATCAATATTTAACGGAAGAAACTGATGACTGGGAAATGAGAGAAAACGAGTATGTTAGTTTTTCTGCGACAGTCCTAAATCCCATTTTGAAACACTGGCATTTTTTCATTTCTGCGAAACTGTTACTGACAATGAAGATCGGTAAAGTTTCTAAAGAAAGTGCTATTTTGAATTATTGCATCCAAAGGGGACTGCCGATCGATATTGGATCAATAATTTTGAATTTAGTTTTGGGCCTGATCATTCATAGATCAACTTATGGGCTTGGGCACCCTTCCACAATTTTCTCACTTTGCAGTCAGTTCTAAGTGTCCTACAAAAATTGGGAAAAGGTACTTCTACCTTGGAAGCCTTTGGACCCAACTGAGAGAATCTCAGCTTTTGAAGATGAAAATGACATGGCCATTAAGTACATCATTCATCTCAGGTCCACTGTCGGTTCAACTCTTAATTCCTGACAAGTCTTTGGTGATCCTGCACCAAATCAAGAAATTGGAGAAGGAGGTACAAAATATCATGAATGCGATTAATAATATCTCCGATTTCTTTGATCATCTAGACTGGAGGATGAAAGAACATTTAGAGCACTCTGGACATTTAGAAGATAGTTTGATACGGCTGATGAGGAGGATGAAATTAGTAGAAGACGATTCTACTGAAGAACTTCCATTCCGACCCTTCTACAACCTCTTCATTCATGTGCAATCAATGGGTGATCTCAGAGGAGAATCTAGTACTGAATCTGAAGAATAGTAGATTTATATTGCTACCTGTCTGTTTATGTACATAATTTGATATGAATTTTGCATTCTTTGCTTTAGAATTTTGCTTTTAGATCTCTGTATAGTTGAGACTAAGCATGGGATGTTTTTTTTTCAGCATTTTGAGTGTTGTGGCTTGGATTGCGATGCTGAATTAATGTGTTGAGGTTGAGAAAATACCAAACTTAGGTGTGTTATGTAAC
>NW_018251988.1:91129-94626 GCF_001263595.1 Phalaenopsis equestris | reverse complement strand
ATAGGGCCCGCCGCCGGCGCCATTGCCCCTACCGACAGTGAGCTCATGAAAAAACACCTTTAACCGTGATTTTGACCAGTCAATCACCACTATTCATCATCCCCTTCCTCATAAAAATGCAATTTTTGACCTAGGGCTTGAGAAATCTTGGATTGGGAGGCGATTTCAAGGCTTTTTGACACCGGATTTGATGATCCCTAGGCAAGAGCTTCACTCCAAACTAAAAATAATTGATTTTCACCATGGATTTCTTCCACATTGAGGAGATTTATAAAATTTGATAATGTGAAGAAAATTTGGGAAAAAATTCATGGATCTTAGTGTTGAACTCTTAGGATTACTATTGAAAGCCATTATTTGCATATTTTAAGTAAATTTTGGAATTTTTCTATAATTTGATTAGATTAAAATGGCTCCACATCAATAGAGACGAATTGAGTTCGACGACTCTCTCTTCGTCAATGCAAAAGCTCAATCAAGATTTACTTCAATATTTAAAGGAAAGAAGTGTATACAAGATCGAGTTTTTGAGAGTTCGGGAGGAGAAATTGATCGAGTTATTTCCGATTGAAGGTGGGAAAACTTTTGTTACACCACCAATAAAGCTGATGTAAATGTGGTGAAAGAGTTCTACGCCAATGTGATTTATTCTGAACACGGAATCGTACAAATTTCCTGTTGAATTTACTGCCGCCTGCATCAACACCTTTTACGAAGTCCCAGACTCTTATAGCTGCCAATATGAATCCTTCAGTACTATGGAAGGCATTCTAAATGATGTGATTAACTTTCTCACTGATAGAAAAGGAACATGGAAGATAAAGCAACGAGAACGAGTAAATTTTTCTGCTTCCATGTTGAATGTCACCTCTAAGGCGTGGCACTATTTTATTTCTTCTACTCTGTTACTGACTTATCACTATAGTGAGGTAACTAGAGATAGAAGTATTCTGAATTTCTGTATTCATAATAATAGAACTATAAATGTGGGGAGAGTTATTTTTAAGAATATATTGACTACATCAAGGAGTGAGACAAGTGAAGGTCTAGGACATCCTGGCCTTATTTATGTACTTTGGCAACTTTCTGGAGTGGAAACTGAAGATGAAGAATGGGTTTACTCTATGAAACCCATTAGTAAGGCCAATTTGAAAACTTATGAATCTCATGAGAAATGGAGAACTGGAAGTAGGAGTCAAGAACCTTCTATTAGTAGAGTGTTCCCTCTACAATTTATGACCTTCCACCTTCTAGTTCCCCTACTCTGACTGATTTGATGAATGAGTTGACCTTGAAGCGGAAGAGCATATAATTAATAAATGAAAGGATTGGAGGTTTAGAATGTTGACATGATTATGATAGTGAGAACCTTCAGAGGCATTCAAATTTTGATATAGTTTATTATGAAGCTCAGGCCCGACACTACAGAGGTGAGCCTGATGTTACTTTTCCTGAGTGCCCTCGATATACTCAGTATCAACTCGATCCACCTGCTAATCAAGGAGAAGAAGACATAGTTTGGCATTTTGATATTTGATAGAATTGTATTGTACTTGTACTTGTACTTGTACTTGTACTTGTACTTTTATATCTGTGATCTTTTGTAATAGAAATAGATGTTTATGTGTATTTGGACTATCATTTTTATTATTATGTTGTACTTGGATGATTTTTAATTTTTGTTATAAAGTTAGTGTGGTAATTAAAGTTTGCATGTGTAGTATAATAGATGTTGAGTGGTATTTTGGAATGTAATGTGATTTTTATTTGGCATTTTAAATTATTTTGTGACTATTACAGACCAGTTGAAGTTAAAATTTTGAGAAGGAACTTCAAAAATTTCAGAATGATGAAAATGCCTAAAGTACTAAGGTATGATTTATATTTAGAATTTTCTTTCCACCTGTATTTTTCCATATTAAAAAAATTAAGTTTGGGGGAGGGAAGAAAAATATTAACTATTAGATGTTTTAAATTTTAATATTTTCAAAAATTATTAATATGATTTTTGTAGTGAATTTAATTCAGCTGACTATATTTGGTAGATATTTAAATATTATGATAGATTTAAGGGAATATTTTTGAAAGGAAAATTAATTTTGTAGATTAAGATATTTAGTATAAGAGGATAAGACTATAGTTAACTATTTAAAGTAAAGGAAACTATATTTTGAGGTATTAAGAATTTTGGAAATTCATTTCAGAAGAAAAGATTGGGGCTCAATGATGTAAAAGCTGTGAAATATTTATACGGTAAATGAATGCTTTGAGTTTCAACTTTAAGGAAAGAAATGTGATTTTCAAAATCATTAAAGGCTATCCAGATATAGTAATCCTCACTTGAAAAAGGAAAAAAAAGGATTGAAAACAATCCATAAAAAGAAAAGAAAAATATATAGGATTGAATGAAATCCAAAATAAAAAATGAGAAAACAAAGAAAAATTTATGAAGGGAGGAGAAGCTTGAGGATATGCCTAATCAAAAATTGGCTTCACTGGACCTACCTAAAAAACTTAAATACATTCCTGAACTTATATTTATGGAATAAGTCTTTTACTAGTAGAGTTCTCATGAAGTTCCTATCTTTTGAATATTCTAAGTGACTTAATATTACAACATATAGTCATTCTTGAAATAAATAGAAGACTAGAACTCTTAAGACTTGATGCCTAGATAATCTTGTGGCTACAGGGTTAATTCAATTACTTGAGTTTTTTTTGAAAATCTCACTATGATATTTATCTAAATCAAACTTATACTATTTGTAATTTCCTAAATTATTAAAATTTGAAAGACTATTAAACTAAATGATCCTAGACTTAGGGGTATGATTTTGGACGTTAATAATGGACCAGAGGAAAATATGTTGAGATTTTCATACCTATTTTATACTGTTTTTGATGATATTGCACTTTAAAAAAAGGTATTTTTGATGTTTTTTGCAAGAATGATGAATTAGGGTCATTGGAGAAAAAAGATGCAAAAAAGAGCGAATTTGGAGCAAAAAGGACCAATATTTGAAGAACTGAACTAGGGCGCCAACAACGCCATCGACCCGTCGACGGAGAGATTTTCCTGAGACTCCATAATTAATTCATTAAGAAGGTCCACCGATGGCGCCCTCGAGGCCACCGACTGCGAACTAGACGGCTAGGTCCAACTAGGCTTTGGATGAGGACAAATTTTGAAGGGATGCTTAGGCAACTTCTAAGAAAGCTCATCCACAACTTTAAAAGAAGATTTTAAAAGAAGATTTTAAAGAAGATTTTAGCCAAAAATTAGAGAGGTCTTAGAGGTTAGAGAGGTTCCATTAGTGTTTAGAGAATTTATCAAAGTGTCAAAATTGTGAGGAATTCTATGAGAGATTGTAAGAGTGGAGGGAAAGTGAGAGATTTCTTCCAACTTGCCACTTTGAAGAGGAATTTTGTGTGCTGTAAAGAAAGGAAGAGATTTAAAGGAACTTCGAGGAGTTTTCTTGGGGAGAAATTAGAGATAA
>NW_018251988.1:88665-89226 GCF_001263595.1 Phalaenopsis equestris | reverse complement strand
GGTCAAAGCCCTTGGAAGTTGGGTGCAAATAAATAGGAAAATAAAATTATCGAGCGTAGAATTGGAGATTTTAGAGTGACAGATCAAAATCCCTAATTTGGTCCTATTGTTTGGGTGTTGAAGTGTAGATGTTAGCCCTAAAGTGAGGGGAACGTGGGAGCTTTAAAGTGAGAGCCGGTATCCCCCCAGCCTAGCCGTAGATTCAGTAAAGAAGCGTAGGATTAGTCAATGTTCTTTATGTTTCGATCAAATGGTAAGGAATAGGTATGTTCCTATTTGACACAATATAACTTGAACTAATTCACTTATCCATTCACTATAATTTCATGACAAGGAGAAGGATGCTTTCTTATATATTGAATATCACATTCAAACCTTCATTAGAATAATTAGTTATTTTATAATTATTAAAATTACATATTTATTTCAATTGTTTATTAGTGACAGATAAGCAATTTGAACTTTGTTGTTGTGATTAAAGTATTGCTTTTTTAAAATCTTAGTTCTAAGTTCTAATCTTACTCCCTGTGGGATTGATATCTAGGATGATATCTAGGACTA
>NW_018251988.1:83553-88404 GCF_001263595.1 Phalaenopsis equestris | reverse complement strand
TCCTATGAAAATTGGGAAAAGGTACTTCTACCTTGGAAGCCTTTCGACCCAACTGAGAGATTCTCAGCTTTTGAAGATGAAAATGACATGACTATTATAGTAGATCAAGAATCTCATAATTCACTGTCAGCGATTCAACCATTAGTTCCTGACAAGACTCTGGTGATCCTGCGCAGAATCAAGAAATTGGAGAAGGGGGTACAAAATGTCATAAATGCAATTAATAATATCTCTGATTTCTGCGATCCTCTAGACTGGAGGATGAAAGAACATTTTGAGCACTCTGGACATTTAGAAGATAGTTTGATACGACTAATGAGGAGGATGAAATTGATAGAAGAAAATTCTACTAAAAAATTTCCATACCGACCCGTATGCAACCTCTTCGTTTATGTGCAATCAATTGGTGATCTCAAAGAGAATCGAATACTAAATCTAATGAATAGTATATTTATATTGCTACCTGTTTGTCTATGTGTGTAATTTAGTTTGAGCTTTGCATATACTTTGCTTTAGAATTATGCTTTTAGATCTCTGTTTAATTGAGACTAAGCATAGGATGTTTTGTTTTCAGTGTTTTGAGTGTTCTGGCTTGGATTACGACGCTGAATTAATGTATTGAGGTTGAGAAAATAACAAAGTTAGGTGTGTTGTACCAAACTTAAGTGTGTTGTGTAACGTATATTGTAACCCTTAGAATTTATATACAATTGTGATATTTTGTGTTGTGAAAGTTTATTTGTGATAAGTACATCATTTAATCACTTAAAATTATGTCTATAATGATTGAGTGGATGTCGTTCAGGCTTGAAATTGATCAAAATTGCAAAAAACCATAAATTGAACCAAATCAATAGAGCCCGTCGATGGCGCCCTGACGGCGCCGAGGACCCCGCCGAAGGCGAGATCCTAAAAAAGCACCTTTAACCGTGATTTTGAGTAGTCAACCACCACTATTTATCATCCCATTCCTCTGAAAAACATGATTTTTGACCTAGGGCTTGAGAGATCTTGGATTTGGGGTGATTTCAAGGCATTTAGACACCGGATTTGATCATCTCTTAGTAAGAGCTTCACTCCAAACTTAAAATATTTGATTTTCACCATAAATTTCTTCCACATTAACGAGACCCAAAAAAATTGAGAATGTGAAGAAAATATTAGGAAGAAATTCATGGAATTTAGTTTTGAACTCTTAGAATCACTCTTGGAAGCCATTATTTGCATATTTGAAGTATATTTTGGAAATTTTTTTATAATTTTGATTAGATTGAAATTGCTCCATGAGAAAAGAGGTGACTTGAGTTTGACGAGTCTTGCTTTGTCAATACGAAAGCTCAATCAAGGTTTACTTCAGTGTTTAAAGGAAAGAAGTGTATACAAGATCGAGTTTTTGTTCTGAAGACGGAATTGTTCAAGTGCGGGGATTTCCTGTTGAATTTAATGCCGCCCGCATTAACACCTTTTACGAAGTCCCAGACTCTTACACCTGCCATTATGAATCCTTCAGTACAATGGAAGGCCCAATGAATGATGTGATCAACTTTCTCACTGAATGAAAAGGGACATGGAAGATAAAGCAATGAGAAAGGGTAAATTTTTTTACTTCCATGCTGAATGCCACCTTTAAGGCGTGACACTATTTTATATCCTCTACTCTGTTACCGACTTATCACCATAGTGAGGTAACTATAGATAGAACTATTTTGATTTTCTGTATTCAGAATAACAGAACTATAAATGTGGGAAGAATTATTTTTAAGAATATATTTACTACTGCTTGACTGCTTCTTTGACTTAAGGGATAATGGCCGAGCAGGTGTTCTCATAGAAAAAACATACTCTAAGCCGAAGAAATGGATGAGAGGAAAATGAAGAATAACCATTCAGTGCGGGTGCTGTTATAATTTTACAAATGACAGACAAGAAAATCCGTTAGGTATCCTCAGACATAACCAGGTTGATATATACTCCCTCCTATAATCAATTGGAGGTTCAAGAGGATGGTCAGATGGAACATACTGCCAATAGCTGCATCATAAACATCTATGATGAAGGTGATTGCATCCATCCCAGTACTGACCACCATGATTTTGTGAGGCTCTTCTGCACTGTCTCATTCATGAGTAAAAGCAATATATTATTTGGAAAAGAAATTGACATTGTCGGCCCTGATATATTGTATGGACTATATATTTTACCTTTTTGAGGCGTTAGCCTATGTTTGATCTATGACATCTTGATTGGAGCAGATTAATGAAAATTTTTCTTAGAAATGTGTTTTTTTGTCAATTGCCTTTTTGTGCGATGGATGGAAGCTTTTTTCTGTGTGGGGAGAGAAACCCGCGAACCGCGTGTTGGTTCAAAATTTCAATGAACGAAGAACGAAACAATGAATCTTTAACAATAAAATAGAACTCAAATAAAAATAATCACAAGTGAACAAACAATAAAATAATTTTTTTTTGAAAATCAACCAACTAAAATTAAAATTTTAAAGACATATTTTGAAAAACTAAATGTGATAAAAACAACAAGAAAATAAAATGAATCTGTTGAGTGGATTATCTTAGTTTCGGAGTTTCTTACTCTTTGTGCGTGCAACACAACCTTCTTTATTTGCATTAACTCTCTTCACACCCCTACGGAATTTTGCATTTTGCACAAAGCCCCACAAAAATCTACAAACCTTCTTCAACAAAATCAACCTTTTCACATAACACATTTATGCAAATTCAACACAATTAAATCTTTTTGAGAATTCTCCCTATATTTCAATTGTCACAATTTTGAATCAGTCCTATATTTCTGATTCACTATATTTGAGGTCGGTCCCTAACTTCTGACTCTCTTTTCGGGATTGATACCTAAATTTCAATTCTCATTTCCAAATCAGTACCTAAATTTTGATTTCTTCACATATTTTCAAATTCAATTCACATATTCACCACGAATTTACATGTTTAAATCTGTATATTTTCTGCATAGGGTGAGATTTTCTTCGTCACCTCTTAGGTTGGATGTGAGTTCCAGTGCTTTTCTTCCTAACATGATCAATATATTTTTTCACTACCACTTGAGTTAGATGTGAGTCTCGACTCTTTCCTCCTCAACGTAGCAAATATTTTCTTCGTCACCTCTTAGGTTGGATGTGACTCCCAGTGCTTTCCTTCCTAACGTGATCAATTTATTTTCCTGCTACCTCTTGAGTTGGATGTGAGTCCCAGCGCTTTCCTCCTCAATATAGCAGATTTTTTCTTCTTCACCTCTTAGGTTGGATGTGAGTCCCAGTGCTTTCCTTCCTAACGTGATCAATATATTTTCCCGCTACCACTTGAGCTTTTCCCGCTACCACTTGAGTTGGATGTGAGTCCCAGTGCTTTCCTCCTCAATGTAGTAGTTATTTTCTTCATCACCTCTTGGGTAGGATGTGAGTCCCAGTGCTTTCCTTCCTAACGTGATCAATATATTTTCCCGCTACCTCTTGAGTTGGATGTGAGTCCCAGCACTTTCCTCCTCAGTGTAGCAGATATTTTCTTCATCACCTCTTAGGTTGGATGTGAGTCCCAGTGTTTTCCTTCCTAACGTGATCGATATATTTTCCTGCTACCACTTAAGTTGGATGTGAGTCCCAGCACTTTCCTCCTCAATGTAGCAGATATTTTTTTCATCACCTCTTGGGTTGGATGTGAGTGTGCTTTCCTCCTCAATGTAGCAAGTAGCAAATATTTTCTTCGTCGCCTCTTGGGTTGGATGTGAGTCCCAGTGCTTTCCTTCCTAACGTGATCAATATATTTTTCCACTACCACTTAAGTTGGATGTGAGTCCCAGCAATTTCCTCTTTAATATAGCAGATATTTTCTTCAGCACCTCTTACTTTGGATGTGAGTCCCAGTGCTTTCCTTCGTAGCGCGATCAATATATTTTCTCGCTACCACTTGAGTTGGATGTGAGTCCCAGTGCTTTCCTCCTCAATGTAGCAGATATTTTCTTCGTCACCGCTTCGGTTGGATGTGAGTCCCAGTGCTTTCCTCCTCAATGTAGCAGATATTTTCTTCGTCATCTCTTAAGTTGGATGTGAGTCCCAGTGCTTTCCTTCCTAACGTGATTGATATATTTTCCTGCTACCACTTGAGTTAGATGTGAGTCCCGGCTCATTCCTCCTCAATGTAGCAATTTTTTTCTTCATCACCTCTTGGGTTGGATGTAAGTCCCATTGCTTTCCTACCTAACATGACATTTATATTCTCCCTGTCACATGTCAGTTCGAATATAACTCCCTAGTAATAACTCGAACTAGTATAGTCCTTTCCTTCTGGCATAATATCCTTAATAATATCCATCTTCTACACTGTTGTTACTCTTTTGAGTCGGATTTGAGCCTCTGTGCTTTCCATCTCGATTCGGTCCTCCCACACAACCCTACACATACTTCCAGGTCTGTTGACTTAGGAGTCTGTATAGGTTTTGTTGATCTTGTTGGTCAACGCCAATACGTGCGGTGTGCTTGCCCAGCACACCACACCTATTGGGGGTTGACCGACGACTTTTTATATGCTTAAAATATAAAATAAATATGAACGTAATAAATATTCAATAATTGTAAAGTCACACTTATCAACGCAAGTATATGTATCGCTTAAGTAATAAAGGGCTCTAATGGAGTCCTAGATATCGATCCTATAGGGAGTGGTTTAGAACTGCAAACTAAGATTTTAGAAAAGAAATACTTTAATCACAACAACGAAGTTCAATTTGCGTATCTGTCACTAATAGGAAATTAAAATAAATATGTAATTTTAGTAACTATTAAATAACTAATGATACTAATGAGGGTTTAAATGTGATATT
>NW_018251988.1:82198-82858 GCF_001263595.1 Phalaenopsis equestris | reverse complement strand
AAGGAGGAAGAAATCTCTCACTTTCCCTCCACTCTTCCAATCTCTCGAAGAATTCCTCACAATATTAGAACCTTTATAATCTTCAGGAACTCTCTCTAGCACTTCCTTTACTCCTAGATTCTTTCCCCCCTTCTCTAGGCTTCACTTTCCCTCCACTCTTCTAATCTCTCAAAGAATTCCTCACAATATTAGAACCTTTATAATCTTCAGGAACTCTCTCTAGCAGGAACTCTCTCTACCACTTCCTTTACTCCTAGATTCTTTCCCCCCTTCTCTAGGCTTCACTTTCCCTCCACTCTTCTAATCTCTCACAACCCTTCAAAATTTGGTCTTATTCAAAGCTTGAGTAGGCATAATCGCCGAGCTCGCCGTCGGCGGCCTTGAGGGCGCCGTTGGCGGACTTCTGAAGAATTTTATCCGGTAGCCTCGGGAAAAACTCGCCAGTGGTCGTCGTTGGGCTCGTCTCGGCGGACTACTTCAAATTTTCCACATTTAGGTTCTTTTTGCTCCAAATTTGTTCCTTTTGCGTCTTTTTGCTCCAATGACCCTAATTCATCATTCCTGCAACAAAACATCAAAAATACCTTTCTTTAAAGTACAATATCATAAAAAATAGTATAAAATAGGTATGAAAATCTCAACATATTTTCCTTGGGTCAA
>NW_018251988.1:80397-81716 GCF_001263595.1 Phalaenopsis equestris | reverse complement strand
ATTGTTTTCAATCCTTTCTTTTTCCTTTTTCAAGTGAGGATTACTATATGCGGATAGGATAGCCTGATTTTGATCTTCACTTTTCTTTCTCTAAATTTGAAACTCAAAGCATTCCTTTACCTTATAAATATTTCATAGTTTTTACATTATTGAGCCCCAATCTTTTCTTCTCAAATCCAGATTCTTAATACTTCGAAATATAGTTTTCTTTACTTTAATAGTTAACTATAATCTTATTCTCTTATACTAAATATCGTAATTTTTAAAATTAATTTTCATTACAAAAATATTTCTCTAAATCTAGCATAATATTTAAATAGTTACGAAAATATATTTACCTGAATTAAATTCACTACATAAAATCATATAAATAATTTTTGAAAATATTGAAAAAGAGGACATCTAATAGTTAATTTTTTTCTTTCCTCCCCCAAACTTAAATTTTTAAATATGAAATAATACAAATGGAAAGAAAAACTATAAATATAAATCATACCTCAGTATTGTAGGCATTTTCATCATTCTGAAATTTCTGGAGTCCTTTAGACAATTTCATCATTCGGAACGGGTCTGTAATATTAGGAGCTTTCTACACATATAAATCATTAGAGTAATTTTTTGGTAATGAAATTTTGAAATAAGTATAAAACTAAAACATTAAATAAGCACAATATTTCCTAACACAACCATAATACTAAATAATTAAAATTAAAATGCGAAATAAAAATCACATTACATTACAATCCACTATACTACTAAACATCTATTAAACTACACAAACACATTTAACTATAACATTAACTTTATAACAAAAAGTAAAATTATCCAAGTACAAAGAATAATAAAAATGAAAGTTTAAATACACAAATATCCATTTCTATTACAAAAGATCATAAAAATAAAAATACAAACATAAGTACATCAATTTCATTCAATATCAAAATCCCAAGCTATATCTTCATCTCCTTGATCAGCAGGAGGATTGGGCTGATACTGAGTATATCAGGGGAACTCAAGAAACGTAACATCAGGCTCACATATGTAGTGTCGGGCCTGAGCTTCATAATAAGCTACTCACTATCATAGTCGTGTTGACGTTCTAAACCTCCAATCCTTTCATTTATCAATTCTATACTCTTCTGCTGCAAGGTCAACTCATTCATCAAATCAGAGAGGGTAGGGGAACTAGAAGGTGGAAGGTCATAACATGTAGAGGGGACATCTCTACTAGTAGAAGGTTCTTGACTTCTACTCCCAGTTCTCCATTTCTCATGGGATTCATAAGTCTTCAAATTAGCCTTACTAATGGGTTTCATAGG
>NW_018251988.1:79023-80151 GCF_001263595.1 Phalaenopsis equestris | reverse complement strand
CTCTATCTCTAGTTACCTCACTATGGTGATAGGTTGGTAACAGAGTAGAGGAAATGAAATAGTGTCACGCCTTAGAGGTGACATTTAGCATGGAAGCAAAAAATTATACACGTTCTCGCTGCTTTATCTTCCATGTTCCTTTCCCATCAGTGAGAAAGTTGATCACATCATTAAGGAGGCCTTCCATCATACTAAAAGATTCATATTGGCAGCTGTAAGAGTCTGGAACTTCATAAAAAGTGTTGATGCGGACTGCAGTAAACTCAACAGGAAATCCACGCACTTAAGCGATTCCATCATCAGAATAAATCACATTGGCATAGAACTCCTTCACAACATTTGCATCAGCTTTATTAGTGGTGTAACAAAAGTTTTCCCACCTCCGCTCTGCAATAACTTGTTCAATTTCTCCTCCCGGACTTTTAAAAACTCGGTCTTGTATACACTTTTTTCCTTTAAATATGGAAGTAAATTTTGTTTGAGCCATTGCATTGATGAAGCGAGACTTGTCGAACTCAACTCTTCTCTTTTGACGTGGAGCTATTTCAATCTAATCAAATTATAGAAAAATTCCCCAAATTACTTCAAATATGCAAATCATGGCTTCCAATGGTAATTCAAAGAGTTCAACATTAAGATCCATGAATTTCTTCCCAAATTTTCTTCACATTCTCATATTTTTTCGGATCTCCTCAATGTGGAAGAAATCCATGTTGAAAATCAAATATTTTTATTTTGGAGTGAAGCTCTTACCTAGAGATGATCAAATCCGGTGTCAAAAAGCCTTGAAATCGACTCCCAATCCAAGATTTTTCAAGCCCTAGGTCGAAAATGACATTTTTAGGAGGAAGGGGATGATGAATAGTGGCGGTTAACTGGTCAAAATCATGGTTAAAGGTGTTTTTCGAGAGCTCGCCGTCGGTGGGGTCGATGCCGCCGTTGGCGTGCTCTATTGGAATTTTAAACTTGAGTCTCGGGAAAAACTCGTCGTCGACAGCGTCGAGGGCGCCGTCGGCGGGCTTTATTGATTTTGTCCAAATTCCATATTTTTGCGATTTTGATCAATTTCAAGCCTTAACGACATCTTTTTAATCATTATAGACATAATTTTAAGTGACTAAATGATGT
>NW_018251988.1:78171-78871 GCF_001263595.1 Phalaenopsis equestris | reverse complement strand
ACTCAAAACGCTGAAAACAAAATATCCTATGCTTAGTCTCAACTCTACAGAGATCTACAAGAATAATTCTAAACAAAAGAAATACAAAGTTCAAATCAAAATACATAGATAGACAGATAGGTAGTAATATAGATCCACTAATCCTCAGAATCGGTACTCGATTCACCTCTGAGATCACCCATTGACTGCACATGAACAAAGAGGTTGTAGAAGGGTCGGAATGGAAATTCTTCAGTGGAATCCTCTTCTATTATATTTAATTGTAACAATCTCTTCTTACCAGCATCTTTCAAATTATAGTTGAACATTCATTTAATTGTTGCAATTTCTTCTTACCAGTATCTTTCAAATTATAATTGAATTCTTTAATCGCCCAATATGCTTTATGCTCCAATTCTACTGGTAAGTGACAAGTCTTTCCAAAAATCAGTCTGTAAGGAGTCATTCCAATAGGAGTGTTATAAGCAGTTCTGTAAGCCCATAATGTAGTATCTAGTCTAGTTGACCAATCTACTCTACAAGGGTTTACAATCTTTGCAAGTATTTGTTTAATCTCTCTATTAGAAACTTCAGCTAACCCATTGGTTTGAGGGTGATAGAAAGTAGAGATTCTATGAATACCATTAAACTTTTCTGCCAATCTCTGAATGTATTCATTCCTGAAATGGGATCCTCCATCAGTGCTAATCACTCTCGGCAT
>NW_018251988.1:77325-77995 GCF_001263595.1 Phalaenopsis equestris | reverse complement strand
AAGGAATAAATGGTCCCATAAAATCTAATCCCCAAATTCCAAAGATCTCAACTTCTAACATGAAATTTAGAGGCATTTCATTTCTTCTAGATATATTGCCTACTCGTTGACATCGATCATAAGTTTTGATATATCTATAAACATCTATAAATATAGTAGGCCAATAAAATCCAGCTTGTAAATTTTTTTAAGCAGTTTTATCGCTCCCAAAATGTCCTCCAAATTCAGAAACATGACATTCTTGAATGATCACCTCAGTTTCTTCATGAGGTACACATCTCCTCATAATCAGATCCTTACATTGTTTATATAAATAAGGTTCATCCCAAAAATATTCTTTTGCGTCATGAATGAATTTCCTTTATTGTTGCAATGTCAACATAGGTGGCAAAATATCACTTACAATATAGTTAGCAATATCAGCATACCATGGTACTTTCCACTCATTAATATTATAAAGTTGTTCATCAGGGAAACTATCTGTAATTTCATTATCAGTGTCGGATAACTCTTGATTTTCTAATCTTGACAAATGATCAGCAATTTGATTACCAGTTCTCTTTCTATCAATAACCACAAGATCAAATTCTTGCATCAAAAGTATCCATCTAATCAACCTTGGTTTAGCATCCTTCTTTTGCATCAGATATTTAATAACAGAGTGATCAGT
>NW_018251988.1:73032-76058 GCF_001263595.1 Phalaenopsis equestris | reverse complement strand
TATCTACTATCTGATCTAAAAAGGGTAAAGGGAAGTGATCTTTCCTGGTGATAGTGTTTAATTTTCTATAATCAATACAAATACACCACCCAGTAACTTGTATGATAAGTGTTAATTCATTATTTTCTTTCATTTCAACAGTCACTTCTCCTTTCTTAGGAACACAATGAATAGGACTTACCCACGCACTATCTGAAATAGGATATATAATTACAGTATCTAACCATTTCAAAATTTCCTTCTTAATTACTTCTTTCATCATCAGATTTAATCTCCTTTGTGGATCAACTCTTGGTTTATATTGTTCATCTAATATAATTTGACGCATACAAATTGAAGGATTGATTCCCTTAATATCAGCTAAGGTCCAACCAAAAGCTTTCTTATATCTTTTCAATGTATCTAACAGTCTTTGTTCTTGCAAATCATTTAATTCTGAAGATATAATAAGAGGAATGTAGATGAGTTTCCTAAAAACACATACTTCAAGTGGCTAGGCAATACTTTCATCTCAAGTTCAGGTTGTTTTATAATTGATGAAAATAGAATCTTATCGGCATTTTCCGTAATATCCAACATCTCAAATCTTTCCTAAACATAATCTAATTCTTCATTTTCTAATTCATCCAGAATAATTTTGTCATTCTCTTCAAATTGTTCTTGCTCTTCAAAATGTTCTTCTTCTTTACAAGGCTTTTTATCTTCAAAATGTTCTTTAAAATGTTCGTTCAGTAGATGTTCAATAATTTCCATGCGAAAACATTCATTCTCTTTCGAACAACTGGCAATTTCATAGATTTCGCAATGTTACAAGTCACTTCTTGATCGTTAACTCTCATAGTTAATTCTCCTTTTTAAACATCTATCATAGCTTTTCCAGTAGCTAAAAATGGTCTCCCTAAAATGATAGGTATTTTCTTTATCTTCCTCCATATCTAAGATAATGAAATCCATAGAAAAGATAAATTTATCCACTTTTACTAACACATCTTCCATAAATCCCTTAAGATATGTAACTAACACATCATTTCTAAAAACTTGGAAAATTATTTATTCTGTTTGTGTTGCTTCAATCTTTGAGTAAACAGTGGTGGAGGTTTCTCCACAGTAATTTTCATTGATGAAAATTGATACTCTAAATCTGGGTATTCATGATCCTTTTCTTTTTCGGTATCCACTTTCTCTTTTTCAGTTTCTGTTTCTTTTTGCACTCTTGTTTCCAATTCTTTTCCACTTCATAATTGTATCCCATTAATTTGTTCTTTTCTTTGGTCTTTTGTATTTGGTTCCACAGTACTAGGAAAAGTTCCTAATGTTCGGTTGCTAAGCGCAGTAGCGATATGTCCCAATTGGTTTTCAATATTCTGAATAGCAGTTTCTTGATTTTGTAATTGGTTTCCTTGAATTTGTAATTGATTTCCTTGATTCTGCAATTGTTGACCCATGTTAATATCAGCTCTTCCATAGATAACTTCTTCTCCTTAATTTGAGTATTACTGTTAAATCCTAGAGGATAAGAAGGTCTATAGTTAACATTTCCTTGGTTAGATGAATTTTCTAATGGGTTCACTGGGTTATTTTCCCATTATTAATTTGTAGAGGAATTGTTATTCCAATTAAAATTTGGATGATTCTTCCAACCTGGGTTATAATAATTTGAATAAGGACTGTTGGTTCTATTAATAGCATTTAAAGTCTCATATGAAGGTTGAACATCCACAAGTTGCTTAGATGAATTCTCTTCCATCATACGAGGTGTTGGAGAATAATTCATCCCATAATGATCTAATTTCATTGATATTGCAGCAATCTACAAAGCTAACATAGATATTGCATTAGAATCATGGATACTAGCTACTATTTTAGGATTTACCTGTTCAGAGGGCCATTAAAAACTGTTGGTAGCCATCTCTTCTATTGATGAATAAGCCTCATCAAAAGATTTTCACATTAAAGAACCACCAGCCACAACATCTATAATCAATCTAAGAGATCCCACTAATCCATTATAAAAAGTTTGAATTATCAACCAATCTAGTAACGAATGATGAGGGCACTTTCTAAGAAGATCTTTAAATCTCTCCCAAGCTTCATATATTGACTCTCCATCAATTTGATAGAACGATGTTATATCATTTCTAAGTTTAGCAGTTTTGGATGGAGGGAAATATTTGGATAGAAATTTCTGTGAAAGTTCTCCCCAAGTTCTAATAGATCCTGGTGCTTACAAATTTAACCACATCTTAGCCTTATCCCTCAGTGAAAAAGGAAAATGTCTAAGTCTAACGACATCATTTGAGACTCTGTCATATTTAAAAGTAGCACACAATTCTAAAAAACTTGTAAGGTATAAGTTAGGATCTTCATTTGGTGTACCTCTGAATTGATTGTTTTATACCATTTGGATAATAGCAGGTTTAAGCTCAAATAAATTAGCAACTGAATCAGGATTTTGGATAGATAAGAGAATTTCATCTGCTGTAGGATTTACATAATATCTTAGGGGTCTAGGTTGGTGTTCATTATCTATTCCTTGATTGTTCATGTTGTTTTCCATTGTATCAAATTTTTTAGGATCTCTTCTTAATCTTCTAATCATTCTAGCAGTGCGTTCTAATTCTGAATCGTAGGGTATAAGATTTTCAGGCCCAAATTTACGCATATAATTTGAAATCAGTGTTCAGTAATATAATTAACTAAATATAAAAATAAGTTGCAATTCAAGTAAAAATTTTCTAATAATCCTAATTTGTCTGTTACTCTAATTGTGATTTGACTCACTCACTCAATCACTCCCTGACAACGGTGCCAAAAACTTGACAGCGACTTTTTATATGCTTAAAATATAAGATAAATATGGACGTAATAAATATTCAATAATTGCAAAGTCACACTTATCAATGCAAGAATACGTATCGCTCAAGTAATATAAGGCTCTAATGGAGTCCTAGATATCGATCACACAAGAGTGGTTTAGAACTGTTAACTAAGATTTTAGAAAAACAATACTTTAATCACAACAACGA
>NW_018251988.1:61274-72952 GCF_001263595.1 Phalaenopsis equestris | reverse complement strand
TTTAATAACTATTAAATAACTAATGATACTAATGAGGGTTTAAATGTGATATTCAATATATAAGAAAGCATCATTCTCCTTGTCAAGAAATTATAGTGAATGGATAAAGTGAATTAGTTCAATTTATATTTTGCCAAACAGGAGCAAACCTATTCTTTACCCTTGGTTCCAGGCATAAAGAACACTGACTAATCCTACGCTTGTTTACTGAATCTGCGACTAGGCTGGGAGGATACCGACTCTCACTTCGGAGCTTCTACGCTCCCCTCACCTGAAAGCATCCCTTCAAAATTTGGCCTTATCCAAAGCTTTTGTAGGCATAACCGTCAAGCTCGCCGCCGGCAACCTCAAGGGCGTCATTGGCGGACTTCTGAAGAATTTTGTCCTGTAGCCTTAGAAAAAACTCACCGTTGGCGGGGTCGAGGGCGCCGTCGGCGGGGCCGGGGGAGCCGTCGGTGGGCCGTGTTTACAAGTATTTCGAGCACACCAAATAAACCAAAAAATGATAACACGAAGAGACCTACAAAGCTTCGATCTATCTTGCTGCCAAACTGCAATCATACCAGCAATGGAAGTGCTAGGAGTACGATTTCCATCATACTAAAAAAGAGTTAAAACTCTCTCCCATAAATCATTAATACAGGAACAATTACAGAAAATATGTTCTAAGGTCTCAACACGCTTCTTACAGAAATAACAGATAGAAGGAAATCTTAAACTTCTAAGCTTTAAAATATCATCAGTAGGCATAATTTTATGTAAAAGACGCCACATAAAAAAGGATTGAGTAGGTTTTATTAAGTCATTCCAAGTCCACCGTAAATCAGAGACTTAGGGTCCGTTTGGGGCAGCTTATTTGGTGCAGTGGCGTTTTGAAAACGCATCTGACCTGTTTGGGTAAACTGCGCTTTAGCAGCTTATGCGTTTTCAAAACGCCGAAAATAGTGTTTTCACACCACATCTATCTAGGTGCGGTGGGAACTTTCTGGCAACAGTATGACTTTTCCGAAAAAATAAAAATTTTTAATAGCCATCACACCTAGCTTATCAGCAGATTATTCGATAAGCTGCAGCTGCCCCAAACAGACCCTTAGTATGTGGGGTCATTATGGGGTAGCTCAAGGAGAGTCCTTTTACAAATCTTGAGATAAGGAGAAAGACAGAGAAAACTACTGAGATCTCATGGGGAAAACACAACAAAACTTGAAATTCATATATAAAATCAAAGGCATACAAACTACAATAATTAAATAACTTACTCTAATTTCTCCCCAAGTACACTCCTCAAAGCATAGAGGAACCAAAATGGGGTTTCCATTGGTCTATTGCTTTGTGATAGTGGTTGTCAATCCAACTCTATCAAGAAACCCAACCTACCCTATTGCCCCTAAATTCCCCCAAATTACCTATATACCCTTTGGACCACAAATTTGGCCAAAATCTCCAAATCTAGCCAAAATACCCAAACTTGTTCAAAAATCATTTCAAACACCTTGAAAAAACACAAATTACCTAAAATCCCCAAATTGGCCAATAATTTCAAACACCTTGAAAACACCCAAACTACAGTAAGCATCCCTTCAAAATTTGGCCTTATCCAAAGTACCCACTAAATTACCAAAATACCCCTCCTTAGCCCACAATTCCAAAAATTCTAAAAAGGGCCCAATTCCAAAAAGTCCTAAAAATTCTCAAAACCTCCCAAATATTCCCAATTTTATTTTCCTCAACTATCACATGACCCATTTTTGCCAATTTGACCATCTTTGACCAAAATCCCCAAATTACCTTTTAAAGTCCCATTTTTCCCAAATCTACCTCAAATGGTCATCAATTGGATCCCAATCTCCCCAAATTTCTATTCAAAACTCAAATTCACCTTAAATGTGACCAAAATAAACAAAATCCAAGCAATAGGTATGAAAATCTCAACATATTTTCCTTGGGACAGGGGTCCATTCCCAATTGGTCCATGATTTAAGCCCAATTTTGATTTACATCAAAACCCCAATTTTTGGCACATGACCTAATCTCACCAAATTGAACCCATAGCCCACTCAATTGGCCACAATTTTTGTTGAATAAACCTTAAAAATATTCCCATACATCAAAATTAGCCAAATCTGGCGCTTCTAGCACTAACACTGGGTAATATGGTGCTTCAGGCGCTACTTATTTCAACCTAAGTCCAAAAAGCCCCAAATTTAAAAGGCCCCAAATTTATCCCAAATTGACCATGTCTCAAAATCTCACCAAATTGAAGGCCTTAACCCCAAAATTTCCACTCTATTTCTTCATGAAAAATTTTCAAAAAATCTTCCTTGATCATGTGGAACATTCAATTTGTACTTAGCCTAAGGCTAGCTCCACCTAGACCCATGTCTAACCCAACATGCCCAAATTGACCAAATTTTAAAAATCCCTCAAATTGACCTACCAATTGAACTCAAAATCACTTCAACCCTTCACCAAAAATCTTCATAACACTACAGGATGTCGATTAACAAATTGGGTCAATTGACATGGCTACCTTAGCCTAAACCCAAGGTTTGATCACTTGAACCCACATTGAGCCCATGCACTAAAGATTGCCTAACTACCCTAAAGTCACCAAATTAATGACTCCACAACCATTAGTTGGACTCTAGTGGCCAGCCTAAACCTCTTAAAACCACCTAAACTAAGCCATGGACTAAAGGTCCCATAAATTAAGGGATTTCATTCCATATTTGCTTAAGATCAGGATATTTTTTGCCAAAATAAAGCCTAAACACATTAAATTGCTGTGACATATTCCCCTGGGTTTCCTGAGCTCCTAGCCACCTCCCATTGGCTGGCCAGCTGGGGGGCTAGTGGCTGGAAAATGGCCAAACCGAGAGCCACCCCTCATGGGATTAAACCCAATTCAAAACTAGAGGCCACCTCATCCAAATTAAATGTTGGAGCCTCTCTACCCTCCACCTAGGCAGCATATTTCACCCTATATTACCCCCCCCCATTAAGCCATGACAGCCACCCCAAGCCATTTTTTTTTAAAAAAGTTCCCCTCCATGGCCATAGAGGTAGAGCTAAAATTTCCTCTTAAAGACTTCCCTAAATTGATCCCAAAGCCTCTTTGAGACCTGCTCCGTGCAATCCAACCACCACATTGCCCTAAATCCCCTTGCTAGAGCCCAATTTTGAGCTTGAATCTCTGCCTAAAACCAGAATAAAGCTCATTACACTCCTACACTCCAAAATTACACTCCTACTCTTCAAAAAAATCAAATTAAACTCATCCACACATTCACCACAGTGAGATACGGAAAATCCCCATCAAATTCCCCTTCCACAGAGCATCTAACATAGCTCTAGACCAACACCTGAAATCGGGCTTGGTCGAATTCTTACGTAGGCTTTGCACCACACCCATAGGTTTAATCCTTAGCCTTCTTGGACCCCAACGAACGTGTCGAGCATCTATGATCGAAGGTTCCCCTTTTAGAGCCAAGATATTGAACTTCTCCTCTTCTCGAGCCTATTTTGATTCTGCATTTGATTGGGCTTAATTTAATTGCATGGTCACCATATGGATATGTTTGTCTCACTTAGACGAGTCCATAAAATTAAATTCAAAGTGATTTGGTTGAGTCTAGGCTGAGATCTTAGGGTTTTAGTGTGGACGGTCATGAGATCACTCTAGCAGGGACAATGATGGGGAGCCGTCCGATCGCACATGTATCGGATGGACAGAGGAGATCGAGCCGGACAGCGCTTCCTTACATGAACCGTGGGCCGAGTCAGCGGCTATGTGGACGGCGGCATCCAACCAGAGTGCACCATGCGTGCCTTCAGAGCTGCCTATGATCAAGTCAGCAACCCGCATTTAAATAGATAAATTGGGAATTTAAAAAATCAGAAAATGATCCCTAAATTTAAAAATTCATATCTTGGTGTAGAATCATAAAAATAAAATAAAAATGCCCTCTTACTCAGTGAATAGAGGAGAATAATTTGGAAATAAATTTAAATCCATGTGATGCATATTTTACTTTTAGTTAATTAAACACTAATTTGAATGTTTTGATTCTCATGCATATAGGCATATCACCATAGATTGAAATTTTAGCATGTTGTTGCCTCTATCTTAGGGGATATCTTCTAACTTTTTTCGAAGTCAAAGGAGGTCCCTAGACAAAGATCCATATTTTTCAAGTTTATATGCATTATTTGCTTAAATTAATCATGGAAATTAGCATGTTGCTAAGAAAAATCCAAAAAAAAATTGGAAGGTTTATGATGACCAGAGAACCTTTAGAAAAATAAATAATTTCGAAAATAATTTCATGAGTTAAGTCATTAAGAATACACCTAATCTTCACCAACCCTAAAACACAAAGAAAATTAATTTTGGGTAAAATAATAATTTAAATGACTTAATTTTTTATCTCCACTGTTGTTTAGAATCCATAGAACCAACCATAAAAATTTCAAAGCATTTTGAGTTCATTTAGTAACTTAAATTGATTTTTCAAGTTAAATATCTTTTTTGACCCTTAAATGATTTTTAAAAATCTAAATATAAGTAAAAAAATTATAAAAACTTATTTTTTGATTTCTCTGTGATTAGAGATATTTTCTAAAACTAAAATGGTATTTAAAATAAAAACTTGATTTTTAGCCTATTTTAAATATTTAAAATAATTAGAAAATGATAAAAATCACAAAAATATTAAAATTCATGTAAGTGTTCTAAATTTTCTCCTAATCACTTAGGAACAATTTGGATATTTTTTCTGATTTTCTAAATAAAGATATTGCATTTTGAAGTTTAAAATAATTTTAAAGGCTAAAAATTGAATTTTACTAAAATAATTCCAATAATTCAAACAAAAATCAAAAAAATGTGAAAATTAATTTTCTGTGTCCCTTGACATTAGAAAGATTTAATAAAAATATAAAAATTAATTTTTCACATTTAAAATATTTAATAATTAATAAACTCTCCAAAACTTAAAATAATTCTTAAAATTCAAATAAAATTCAAAAAATCATAAAATTTGGTCCAAATGTTTATCTGGTCTAAGCCTACCTCCAGTAAAACTTTCAAGGGATTAAGATTTACCTTGATCAAGTTAGGAACTTTCTTTAAAAAATCCTATTTTTGCATTAAAAATAATTACATAGATAAATTAAATTTTGAAAAATCACACTTTCTTCTCTGATGTCTCAATTGACCCATGAGTGAGGTAGGATAAAAATTGCAAAGTGATTTGATTAAGTTTGGATTAAATTTCATGAATTATGAAGTGATAGAGCCTTAGGGGCAAATGTGTAATTCTAGAAATTTAGCCTTAATTAACATTTAGGCCTAATTTCAGAAAGGGAAATGGGAAATCTTCGATTCTAATAAACATATCGGGATGTTTGAAACACAAGGGGTTAACTAGTAGAAACCAACCTCACTTGTCATAATTAAAAAAGGTAAATTTGCAATTTTCTTTAATTACATAAATTTGGGAGTCTAGCCGATTAAATGATCCTAGATTTAGGGGTATGATTTTGGGTGTTAATAACTCACTAATTTAATGCCCCTATTTAATGAATAAAAAAAAAACAAAATCATGAATCATCACCATCACTTATAAGTCAATTTCATTTGCAATGACTAAGACACTCACTAAACTCTTAAGGGCTTAGTAGTGACTTAAGCTAAATCAAGTTTCATTTAAATAAGGATTAATAAAGTAAACATTATTGAAAATTAAAATATCTTTCAAAGACTACAAGCCCAAGTCAAAATTTGGCTAAGTCTCTTAAACTTGTCTCTTTAAGGGTCTTCACTCACATAATTCTTAAATTGAATTATGAATGATAATTACCCTATTCTTAGGGATAATTGTGACATCAATGCTCACTAAGCACTAAGGGTATTTACATAATGAATTATTAAGCAAAAGAGTAAGTTTATAAGAGCTCGGGATTTTCCACCAGGTAGCGAGAGAGTAGCACGGACCTGCTTCTTTCTCTAAATCTGTTGGATACCTCGGAGGTCTACTATACTTAATACGTTTTACTTGACAAAATCACCCTTAATTAAACTCCTAAGGACCCACCAAGATATGACATAGGGTTAAGAAAACTACCAAAACATTACATTTTGCCCTTACATGAACTGCCTTAACATGCCTTTTAAGTTTCAGGTGGTGGAACGAGAAGACTCGCCAGGTACGCTTTTACAGTTTACAGCATTATATTTCTTGTACTTTCATACTATACTTTTTATGCTTACAAAATTTGCATGCTAAACAATGATGTCACCCTGCATGAAAAGTAAAACTATCACGATAGCCACAAAACCTAAACCAAAACTAGAACTAAAATCAACCAAGACAAAATTCCCTGCTACAACACTCAAAACATAAAAAACCTTAAATTTTAATCACAAACATCACACAAAACTACAATTGCAACTAAATTAAGACATCTCTATGGAATGATAGGGAATTTCGTGGAGGAGGTAACCTACGGTTGCTAACGAGGCTTTCTACGATCTAAATGAAATTATGGAACTCCTTAAATTAAGTTTAGTAAATTTATTTGGACTAAGTGAATCCAATAGAAAATAGTGGTGTCGGAACGAGGGAACCGTAGGATCCTAGCCGGTGTCGCCCTAATCAACTTTAACATGCCCCAATAAAATTTAAAGAACTTCAACCATAGGACCACTTGATTTGACATCATAACTTGACACACTAAAAAAATCAAACTCATCACAGTGAGGAGCTTGGAGCTAGCATGGTGGGCAGCATAGCCATTTTCAACAGCAAAACCTGTCTTCCCCAGCTAAACCAATATTCCTTCCTTAGATATAAGCAACAAAGCCATAGGACTTCGAGGTTTCTTGCTTATGCAACGTAAATCCTCATCTTATCTTTAGGCTTTTTCATAGACCTGCTATACAATATAAGCCCTAACTCGTCTTAGGATTCCGAGGTTATCGTTTATCACGACCTAAACTCTCACATCTTCCACGTTATTTGTGTGATAGTTTCACACGAATGTAAGCCCTAACTAAAAAATTTGGCAGGATAAAACACCTAAATATTTCTCCTTAAAAATTAAGTCAAACATTAGGATAGTTTGGGAAGTCATCGAGTTCTCATATGGATCCATGACATCCCCTAATTCTTCTTTCTTTAGTATGTCCGATTTCGTTAAAGAGCCCTACCTTTTGAAATTTTTTGAAGATAATATTCCTTGACTTTTATCGAGAGTCTTCTTGGGTGACTTTGGTAATTAAGATGTAATTAATTATAGGGGCTTGCCCTTATAGGAAGCATGTCCAAATCCAACTTAATATAAACCCTATTTAATTTTTTATATTAAATAGGGGAACTTGTCGGAAAATACAAAGGTTTCGCAAACCAAATGGATGTCATATATTTCTTAGTTTATTTGATCGAGCCTCATCCTCAAGTCTTGTGTTTATCCTTCGAGATAAATACATGATTTGAGGTACAACGCTCTTTCACTTAAACTATGAAAAATATGAGGTCAGTTTGATTTCATATTTTTTTAAATTAAATATATATGTAAATTACAACGTCCTTCTAAAGCGGGCGACGAGATTTTGGTTCCGGTGGCCGACAGCTTCTTACGGGCAACTCCTCCAACCCAAAATAACGCTGACACGCACGCTGTTATGTAGTGGTTGTATCTCAACAATATTTTGGTATTATTTTGGTAATATTGAAAGCAGGCAATTTATAATATGATATCTTTATTAGCCTACCATCTTTAGCAAAATTTTTTATTCAAACCTATATTATTGTTGTCGTATTTATACAATAATATCATGATTATATGCTCTAGTTGCTTTTAATTTGACACATTTAATGTTTAAAAATATAAAACAACTTAATATTATGAATATATCATCGGAACAACCAAGATACGATCGCTCAGCGGAGAATACAACAACAAAGGAATATTCCAATCAAACCGAAAAATATTCTTTAACGCGCACTGTTATATAGTGGTTGTATCTCAATAATATTTTGGTAATATTGAAGGCAGGCTATTCAAAAAAGGCTTTAAAAAACAAGCAAATTTTTTTATTCAAACCTTTTATTCAAACCTATATTATTTTTGTCGTATTTATACAATAATATCATGATTATAAGCTTATGTTCCTTTTAATTTGACACATTTTATGATTAAAAATATAAAACAACTTAATATTATGAATGTATCATCGGAACAACCAAGATACGATTGCGGAGCAGAGAATACAACAAAGGAATATTCCAATCAAACCAAAAAATATTCCTTAACGCGCACTGTTATATAATGGTTGTATTCGACAATATTTTGGTAATATTTTGGTAATATTCAAGGTAGGCTACTCAAAAAAGTTTTAAAAAACAAGTAAAATTTTTTATTCAAACCTATATTATTTTTGTCGTATTTATACAATATTATCATGATTATAAGCTCTTTTTGCTTTTAATTTGACATATTTTACAATTAAAAATATATAACAACTTAATATTATGAATATATCATCGGAACAACTAAGATACAACCGCGGAGAAGAGAATACAACAAAGGAATATTCCAATAAAACTGCAAAATATTCCTTAACGTGCGATGTTATATAGTGGTGGTATTTCAGCAATTTTTTGGTAATATTTAAGGTCGTCTATTCAAAAAAGGCTTTAAAAAACAAGCAAAATTTTTTATTCAACTATATTATTGTTTTCGTATTTATACAATATTTTCACGATTATAAGCTCTTGTTGCTTTTAATTTGACACATTTTATGATTAAAAATATGAAACAACTTAATATTATGAATATATCATCGAAACAACCAATATACGACCGCGGAGTGCAGAATACAACGAAGGAATATTCCAATCAAACCGGAAAATATTCCTTAACGCGCGCTGTTATATAATAGTTTTATTCGATAATATTTTGGTAATATTCAAGGCAAGCTATTCAAAAAAGACTTTAAAAAATAAGCAAAATTTTTTATTCAAAACTATATTATTGTTGTCGTATTTATAGAATATTATCGTGATTATAAGCTCTTGTTGCTTTTAATTTGGCACATTTTACGATTAAAAATATATAACAACTTAATATTATGAATATATGATCGGAACAACCAAGATACAACCGTGGAAAAGAGAATACAACAAAGGATTATTCTAATCAAACCAAAAAATATTCCTTAACACGCGTTGTTATACAGTGGTTGTATTTCAACAATATTTGGGTAATATTTTGGTAATATTCTAGGCAGACTATTCAAAAAGGCTTTAAAAACAAGAAATTTTTTTTATTCAAACCTATATTTTTGTTGTCGTATTTATATAATATTATCATGATTATAAGCTCTTGTTGCTTTTAATTTGACAAATTTTTTGATTAAAAATATATAACAACTTAATATTATGAATATATCATCGGAACAACTAAGATACGACCACGGAGTGGAGAATACAACAAATGAATATTCCAATCAAACCAAAAAATATTCCTTAACACGCGCTGTTATATAATGGTTGTATTTCAACAATATTTTGGTAATATTCAAGGCAGGCTATTCAAAAAAGGGTTTTAAAAACAAGCAAATTTTTTTATTCAAACCTATATTATACCACCGTATCTTCATCAATATTCCAATCAACTGGTAAAATATCAAACAATTTTAGTACTTTGGAAATTACATTAATTCAAAAATAAAAAACAATAACATTCATTCGTTGCAGTTTCTTGGTATTTTAGAGATCATTTAGGTCCATAAATAAGCTCGTAGATGTGTCTGTAGGCAGTGATGCAGGAAATTCCTCCTGATTTTGGGCAATCAAAAAATGAATGTAAGTCAGTAGGTATAATCTTATAATCAAAATTATTTCACAAATTAGAAAGTGTTTTGAATTAAGTTATATACCTGACTATATCGATTTGACATTGCAAAAAGGATTGGGTCAGATGGATGAAATGTATCTTTACTTGAGCCAACATCTTTGTCCTTCCCTGTAATACAATGCTTCATGTTAGGGAGTTGTAAGCAACATGCAGGAAGACATGTTTATTAGTACTATTGCAAATCTTACTTTTTACACTCCTGATCTTCTCCCAAAAGCCATTTAACCATGCATTAGATATTCCTTTTGGCCGCATCTTCATTGGGTTGTTAAAATTATGTTGTATATTCAGTGTCTTTTTCTTCTTTGACCTTGGCATTTTCCGGTGGTCTCTCCCAATCAGTATGGCTTCTGATTCGAGTGTTATTTTCTTTACTGTTTACAGGACATTTTTCTCAGCAAGTTCATGTGATATACTGATCCGGTATGCAAATTTACGAACGTGTGTTTGATATACGAGCCCATTGGAGCAACTTGGTGTCGTTTGTGAATCTTTAAGATGTTTATACCCATAGTTGTTATATATATCCCTCTTTGCATGAACAGATCACAGTAATAATATATATTTATCAGGGATCTTTTTTATATTCTCATGATTAAGCACCCTTAGAGTGTAAGAACATAATAAACTCATCATTTTAAATTTTTTGCAGCTGCAAGTAATGTCAGAATTACTTTTATCGACTCTAACAATCCAGGGTCTGCCTGTTGACTAAATTAAAGTGAAGATTTACTTTTAAAAAATTCATTTACTTTCAAATTTTACACAATCCAGGATCTTCATTTGGTGGCCAATTGATTTTGTTTGAGACTCTGTCATATTTAAATGTCAGAAATGTCATGATTCTGAATTTGGAGGACATTTTGTGACAGATAAAATTGCTTATAAAACTTTAAAAGCTGGATTTTATTAACCTACAATCTTTAGGGATGTTTATAGATACATAAAAACTTGTGATCGATGTCAACGAGTAAGTAATTTTTATACAATAATATCATATCTTTACTAGCCTACTATCTTTAGCAAATTTTTTTATTCAAACCTATATTATTGTTGTCGTATTTATACAATAATATCATGATTATATGCTCTTGTTGCTTTTAATTTGACACATTTTATGTTTAAAAATATAAAACAACTTAATATTATGAATATATCATCGAAACAACCAAGATACGATCGCTCAGCGGAGAATACAACAAAGGAATATTCTAATCAAACCGAAAAATATTCCTTAACGCGCACTATTATATAATGGTTGTAGTCGACAATATTTTGGTAATATTCAAGGTAGGCTATTCAAAAAAGCTTTAAAAAATAAGTAAAATTTTTTATTCAAACCTATATTATTTTTGTCGTATTTACACAATATTATCATGATTATAAGCTCTTATTGCTTTTAATTTGACATATTTTACAATTAAAAATATATAACAACTTAATATTATGAATATATCATCGGAACAACTAAGATACGACCGCGGAGAAGAGAATATAACAAAGGAATATTCCAATAAAACTGCAAAATATTCCTTAACGTGCGATGTTATATAGTGGTGGTATTTCAGCAATATTTTGGTAATTATTTAAGGTCGGCTATTCAAAAAAGGCTTTAAAAAACAAGCAAAATTTTTTATTCAACTATATTATTGTTTTCGTATTTATACAATATTTTCACGATTATAAGCTCTTGTTGCTTTTAATTTGACACATTTTATGATTAAAAATATGAAACAACTTAATATTATGAATATATC
>NW_018251988.1:59804-60462 GCF_001263595.1 Phalaenopsis equestris | reverse complement strand
TGTTTTGCTTTACAACACTAGGCTGAAGTTATTTCTTGGGAAATTGAAGTCTCGTTGGTTAGGACCCTTTACTGTGACTCAAGTTTATACTTACGGAGCTATTGAAATTGAAGATCATAAAATTGGAAATAGATTTAAAGTAAATGGACACAGATTAAAACCGTATTTTGAGGGTAAAAGACCAAGTTTTAAAGAGCTTTTAATGATCAATCAACCTGAATAACACCTGAATAGGTCGGGCTGACAACGTTAAACCAAGCGCTTTATGGGAGGCAACCCATAGTTATCATTATTTTTACTGCGATTATAAAAGTTTTTATTTGAAATTATTGTTAGTTTGTGGTAGTATTAAGCTCTACTACTCTTCTTTACCCTTGAATCATCATAAGAATTGGATCCATAGGGAAAAATTATAACGCATTCGAACCAGAGCAAAAGTGTGCAATTTTTGCCTTGGGCGCCGACGACGCCCTCGACGCAGCCGACGGCGCCCTCGACGTCGGCAACGGCCCCCTCAACACTGCCAACGCTGCCAACGACGTGTTTTTCTTGAGAGTCCAAGAAAAATAAATACAGAGGCTCGCCGACGGTGCCCTCGACCCCGTTGACGGCGAGGTCAGCAAAATGGCGGGGTTTTGTTGTTTTTTGTTGTGGGGTT
>NW_018251988.1:56400-59782 GCF_001263595.1 Phalaenopsis equestris | reverse complement strand
GTTGGGCGGGATTTACGCTTTTAAACTCCCAAATTTGATTCCTAGTTCATATTTTCCCCAAAAATGTAGTGAAACTCCACCAAATTCATTCTTATGGTGTATAATTCCACTGATAATCCCAGAATTTGAGTTTTTAATCGACGAAAGTTTATTAGTGCAGAAGCGCAGCGAATCTTCAACAAGTTACTAACGAAGAAAAGATTGATCAAGCAAAGAGGATTTGTAAATTGCAGATTGAAAAATCCCTCTACAGCAATTGAATGGACGATAATGCGGTGAAGATGGGAAGTGTTGTGCTACACTACCGCCGCCATGGTTGTTCCTGTGGTGAAAGAATTTTATGCAAATTTACATGAAATCAACCAGGGAGTTGTTTTTTTGTGAGGTAGATAGACCACTTTCACTCTTGCATGAAGCAATGAATTATACATGATCGAGAACATTCCTGTTTGCCACTATTCCACTTTCATCCCAACGAGAAACCAGATGAATGAAATTTATCAATATTTAACGGACGAAACTGACGACTGGGAAATGAGAGAAAATGGGTATGTTAGTTTTTCTGCGACACTTCTGAATCTCGTTTCAAAATACTGACAATTTTTTATTTCTGCAAAACTTTTACCAACAATGAAGATCGGTAAAGTTTCTAAGGAAAGTGCTATTTCGAATTTTTGCATCAAAAGGGGAATGCCAGCCGATCGACATTGGATCAATAATTGTGAAGTCGGTTTTGGGCTTGATCGTTCATAGATAACTTATGGGCTTGGGCACCCCTCCACAATTTTCTCACTTTGCAGTCAGTTCCAAGTTTCCTACGAAAATTGGGAAAAAGTACTTCTACCTTAGAAGCCTTTGGACCCAACTGAGAGATTCTCAGCTTTTGAAGATGAAAATGACATGACCATTATTGTATATCAATCATCTTAGAATTCACTGCCAGTTCAACCTTTAGTTCCTGACAAGTCTCTAGTGATCCTGCGCAGAATCAAAAAATTAGAAAAGGAGGTACAAAATGTCATGAATGTGATTAATAATATCTTCGGTTTCTTTGATCATCTAGACTGGAGGATGAAGGAACATTTTTATCACTCTGGACATTTAGAAGATAGCTTGATAAGGCTGATGAGGAGGATGAAATTAATAGAGGAGTATTCTACTGAAGAATTTCCATTTCAATCCTTCTACAACCTCTTCGTTCCTGTGCAATCAATGGGTGATCTCAGAGGAGAATCTAGTACTGAATCTGAAGAATAGTAGATTTATATTACTACCTATCTCTTTATCTATGTATTTTGATTTGAACTTTGTATTTGCTTTGTTTTAGAATTATGCCTTTAGATCTCTGTATTGTTGAGACTAAGCATAGGTTGTTTTATTTTCAATATTTTGAGTGTTGTGGCTTGGATTCCGACGTTGAATTAATGTGTTAAGGTTGAGAAAATACCAAACTTAGGTGTGTTAAGTAACATATATTGTACCCCTTGGAATTTATATATAAATGTGATGCTTTGTGTTGTGAAAGTTTATTTGTGCTAAGTAAATCATTTAGTGACTTAAAATTATGTCTATAATGATTGAAAAGATGTCATTAAGGCTTGAAATTGATCAAAATTGCAAAAATCTAGGATTTGAACCAAAATCAGTAGAGCCCCCCCTCCCCCCCCCCGCCGGGCCCCTCGACACCGCCGACGGTGGATTTTTCCCGAGACTCAAGTTCAAAATTCTAATAGAGTACACCGACGGTGCCATCGACCCCACCGATGGCGAGCTCGTCAGAAAACACCTTTAACCGCGATTTTAACCAGTCAACTGCCATTGTTCATCATCCCCTTCCTCCTAGAAATGTCATTTTTGACCGAGGGCTTGAAAGATCTTGGATTGGGAGGCGATTTCAAGGCTTTTTGACACCGGATTTGATCATCTCTAGGTAAGAGCTTCACTCCAAACTACAAATATTTAATTTTCACCATGGATTTCTTCTACATTGAGGAGATCCGAAAAATTTGAGAATGTGAAGAAAATTTGGGAAGAAATTCATGGATATTAGTGTTGAACACTTAGAATTTCTATTGGAAGCCATTATTTGCATATTTAAAGTAATTTTTGAAATTTTTTCTATAATTTGATAAGATTGAAATGGCTCCATGACAAAACAAGTGACTTGAGTTTGATGAGTCTAGCTTTGTCAATGTGAAGGCTCAATCAAGGTTTACTTCAGTGTTTGAAGGAAAGAAACGTATACAAGATAGAGTTTTTGAGAATCTGGGAAGAGAAATTGAACGAGTTATTATCGAGCGAAGGTGAGAAAACTTTTGTTACACCACCAATAAAGCTGCTACAAATATTGTGAAAGAACTCTATGCCAACCTATGGGATTTCCTGTTGAAGTTACTGTCGCCCGCATCAACACCTTTTACGAAGTCCTCGACTCTTGTAACTGCCAATATGAATCCTTCAGTACTATGGAAGGCCCCCTGAATGATGTGATGAACTTTATCACAGATGGGAAAGGAACATGGAAGATAAACCAGCGAGAATGGGTAAATTTTTTTGCATCCATGTTGAATGCCACCTCTAAAGCGTGGCACTATTTTATTTCTTCTACTGTGTTACCAACTTATCACCATAGTGAGGTAACTAGAGATAGAGCTATTCTAATTTTTTGTATTCAGAATAATAGAATTATAAACATGGGGAGAATTATTTTTAAGAATATATTGACTACGACGAGGAGTGAGACAAGTGGAGGTCTAGGACATCTTGACCTTATTTATGTAATTTGCAAACTTTATGGAGTAGAAATTGGAGATGAAGAATGGGTTTACCATATGAAACCCATTAGTAAATCTAATTTAAAAACTTATGAATCTCCTGAGAAATGGAGAACTGGGAGTAGAAGTCAAGAACCTTCTACTAGTAGAGATGTTCCCTCTACATGTTATGACCTTCCACCTTCTAGTTCCCCTACCCTCACTGATTTGATGAATGAGTTGACCTTGCAGTGGAAGAGCATAGAGTTAATAAATGAAAGGATTGGAGGGTTAGAACATCGACATGATTATGATAGTGATTACCTTCAGAGGCATTCAAATTTTGAGGTAGCTTATTACGAAGCTCAGGCCCGACACTACAGAGGTGAGCCTGATTTTACTTTTTCTAAGTGCCCCTGATATACTCAGTATCAGCCCGATCCACCTGCTGATCAAGGAGATGAAGACATAGTGTGGGATTTTGATATTTGATAGATTTGATGACTTGTACTTTTACTTTTATTTCTATGATTTTTTGTAATAGAAATGGATGTTTATGTGTATTTGGACTTTTATTATGTGTATTTGGACTTTTTTGGATAATTTTTAATTTTTGTTATAAAGTTAGT
>NW_018251988.1:55912-56358 GCF_001263595.1 Phalaenopsis equestris | reverse complement strand
TGCATGTGTAGTTTAATAGATGTTGAGTAGTATTTTGTAGATTGTAATGTAATGTGATTTTTATTTTGCATTTTAATTTTAATTATTTTTTTTAGTATTGTGTTTGTGTTAGGAAATATTGTGCTTGTTTAATGTTTTAGTTTTATACTTATTTCAAAGTTTCATTACCCAAAAATTTCTCTAATGATTTATTTGTGTAGAAAGCTCCAATATTACAGACCAGGTGAAGTAAAAATGTTGAGAAGGCCTGCAAAAATTTCAGAATGATGAAAATGCTTAAAATATTAAGGTATTACTTATATTCAGAGATTTTCTTTCTACCTATATTAATTTATATTGAAAAATTTAAGTTTGGGGGATGGAAGAAAAAGATTAACTATTAGATGTCCTCTATTTCAATATTTTCAAAAATTATTTATATGATTTTATGTAGTAAATTTAATTCA
>NW_018251988.1:40847-55662 GCF_001263595.1 Phalaenopsis equestris | reverse complement strand
AAAGGTGATGTTCAAAATCATTAAAGGCTATCCAGATATAGTAATCCTCACTTGAAAAAGAAAAAAAAAAGTATTGAAAACAATCCCTGAACAGAAAAGTAAAATATATAGGATTGAAAGCAATCTAAATGAAAAAGAGAAAAGAAAGAAAAAAAATTATGGGAGTGAGGAGAAGCTTGAGGATATGCCTAATCAAAAATTGGCTTCATTGGACCTACCTAAAGGGAAAACTTAAATACATTCCTGAACTTATATTTATGGATTAAATCATTTACTAGTAGAGTTCTCATGAAGTTCCTCTCGTTTGAATATTCTAAGTGACTTAATATTGCAACATATAGTCATTCTTGAAATTAATAGAAGACTAGAACTCTTAAACTTGATGGCTGGATAATCTTGTAGCTATAGAATTAATTTAATTACTTAAATTTTTTCTGAAAATCTCACTATGATATTTATCTGAATCAAACTTATAGTATTTCTGAATTAAAACTTTATTAAGTAGATCATAACTTTTATATAGTAATAAAATTACTTGAGGACAAGTAATAGTTAAGTTTTGGGGATTTTGACCAAAGGAAAATATGTTGAGATTTTTATACCTATTTATATTGCTTTTGATGATATTTCACTTTAAAGAAAGGTATTTTTGATGTTTTATTTCAGGAATGATGAAATAGGGTCATTGGAGCAAAAAGATGCGAAAAGAAGCGAATTTGGAGCAAAAAAGACCAAAATGTGAATATTTAAATTAGGGCGCCGACGGCGAGATTTTCCCGAGACTCCAAAATTAATTCATTAAGAAGGTCCACCGATGACGCCCTCTAGGTCGCCGATGGCGAGTTCGGCGGTTATGTCCAACCAGGCTTTGGATGAGGACAAATTTTGAAGGGATGCTTGAGAAACTCTTGCGAAAGCTCATCCACAACTTTAAGAGAATATTTTGGCCGAAAATTGGAAGAGCCTAGAGGTCCTGGAGGTTAGAAAGGTTCCATTAGTGTGTAGAGAGTTTGCTAGAGAGTTTAAATTGTGAGGAATTCCTTGAGAGATTGTAAGAGTGGAGGGAAAGTGAGGGATTTCTTCCTCCTTGCTGCTTCGAAGAGGAATTATGTGTGTTGTAAAGAAAGGAAGAGATTCAAAGGAACTTTCAAGAGTTTTCTAGGGGAGAAATTAGAGATAAGTTTATTTATTACTATAGTTTGTATGACTTTGATTTTATATATGAATTTTGAGTTTTGTTGTGTTTTCCTAATGAGACCTGAGTAGTTTTCTCTGTCTTTTTCCTTGTCTGGAGATTTGTGAAATGGTGATTTGAATTGGTGAAGTCATGAAATGTTTAAGAAATTACTATGATCTTTTCACTTCGATCTTCATTTACTTTCAATCTGGTCAATTGATTTGTTAAAATATGTTGAGTTTTAATTACATCCAAGATTTAGGGAGGTCAAAGCCCTTGGAAGTTGGGTGCAAATAAATAAGGAAATAAAATTATCGTGTGTGAGATTTTAGAGTGGCAGACTAAAATCCTCGATTTGGTCCTATCGTTTGGGTGCTGAAATGTAGATGTTAGCCCTCAGGCGAGGGGAACGTGGGAGCTACGAAGTGAGAGCTGGTATCCTCCCAGCCTAGTTGCAGATTTAGTAACCAAGCATAGGACTATCAATGTTCTTTATGCCTGGACCAAAGGGTAAAGAATAGGTATGCTCCTATTTGACACAATATAATTTGAACTAACTCACTTTATCCATTCACTATAATTTCTTGACAAGGAGAAGGATGCTTTTTTATATATTGAATATCACATAATATCACATTTGAACCTTCATTAGTATCATTAGTTATTTAATAATTATTAAAATTACATATTTATTTCAATTGCCTATTAGTGAAAGATAAGCAAAATGAGCTTCGTTGTTGTGATTAAAGTATTGCTTTTCTAAAATCTTAGTTCGTAGTTCTAATCTTACTCCATGTGGGATCGATATCTAAGACTCCATTAGAGCCCTATATTACTTGAGCGATACGTATACTTGCGTTGATAAGTGTGACTTTACAATTATTGAATATTTATTTTGTCCATATTTATCAAATCTATAGCTGTTATTAAGGATTTGGTACAGTTGATTTGGTACAGTGATTTGGTACAGTTGCTGAGGAAGTAAATCTTTTAGTAGCAGTATTAAATACTTATATTTTTAAACATATATAAAGTCGCGGTCACCTATGTGTTCACTATCTAAGTTTCTGATGTAAAATTCAGAATCTTCAGTGGCTGAGCACTCCACAGCAAGTCCACATAAACCATGTAGCAACTCTGCTTCAAATGTTGAATATAACTTCCTCATCTAAACTAAAGCACCTTGCCTCAACATGGGACTACTTTTGACAGCCGGAATAATTGCAGACTGTTCACATTTAAAATCTTCATCCTTATCATTCTTTTACTAAGATTTCATGAAATTTTCAAGACCCAAGAAACTTTCAGTGAGGGTGCTTGTTGGCTTGGAGGCATTATGACAGATGTTATTTATCGACTCACTTTGTTGCATTGAAAGGATCCCCATCCCAAATATTTCTTTATTGAATGATGTTGCCCACTTGTGCCTGATATTGTACAAACTATTCAACCAAGCATTATCATGTAGATTTCCTAGCTGAATCATTGTACACCAGGTTTCTTCAACTCCTCCTCGGAGTTGTATCTCCCCATGCATTTATAAAAAAGCTCATTGACTCTCTTGGTGCTCACACCACAATGGACTTTTGAAGACACTCACACCACACCACAATGGACTTTTGAAGACAATTTCTTGTAAATATGTCATTGGCATAATTTATGTCTTGTGTACAAAAAACACTCTTCAATGGCTCTAGCCATTGTTTGATCCTGGTTAGTGAATATTGATATCGGATGCTTGTTATCCATTATTTGGATAAATGATTTAAATAGCCACTTGAATGAGTCAATTGTTTCATCTCACAAAAATCCAACTCCAAATAGAATATTTTGCTAGTGGTGGTTCACATCGACAATAGGAGCACAACATAAATTGTATTTATTTGGTCTATAGCTTGAATCAATTATTATGACATCCCCAAAGCAATCATAATCGAGCCTAGATATCCTATCACTCCAAAAGAAATTCAACAAGCTACTAGACTCATCAATTTGGACGTCCCATCCAAACATCATATCCTCAGCTTACCTCTCAGTGAACAATTGTAGAAGAGAATTAGCGTCCCCATGTTCAATTTTACTTGCTCTCTCTCTTTGCATGAAATTATAAGCATCCCTCTTCGTGCAATCAAGATTTTCCTCACCGCTGAATTCTGTAGATAGAAAACAGATAGAAAACTAAATGCATCGCTTGTTCTAATCTCTGATTGTGTCATCGATCTCAGCACTTATGCATTCATATCATACATCTTTCTACTAAAACACAGTAGATGTTTGTCACCATCCACTGTCAAAGGATGGTTATGACTCTCTATAAATTTCTTAACCAACCAGTTACCTTCAACATTGATGACATATCGGATCATGGTTGGACAACCAGTCCTTGTGTCCCCTCTTCTATACTTCACCATCACATTTTTATTCAATTCTTTCTTGAAACCAGCTTTACCACACATGAAATCATTTGTCTTAGTTATTTTTGAATTTGGCCAAAAACCAACGTGGTCTTTCCGCACGGTAAATCCAATTTGGTGTGCATATGGACAATATTGTTCATATGCTTCCTTCTCATTATGAACCACTATGCAAAACAAGATTTCTGCAATTGGATCAATGCACACAGTTACAAGCTCGTGGAATTGCAAATTTTAATATATCACAATTAGAATGACAAAAATAATGCCTAAACAAAACCAATTCATCAATTCAATAAGACTATTAAGAAACGATATAGAAATAATACTATAAAATATAATACCACCATAATAATACAAAAATAATACCATAATAACATAGATGTAGTACTGAGCCAATAATACAACATTAATAGCATAATACAACCATAATAACACCAAAATAACACTATAAGAATACCTAAACACATGGAATATATTATGGTTGTATTAAGGCATTATAATAAAACAAATGTACAGTTCAAAGCGACTGTCTTATTTTAATGTTATTATGGTGTTAATCTGGTGTTATTATGGTAATATTAAGATAATATAAGTGATTTTTTTTCTTTCTGGTGATATTTTATTATTATTTTGGTTGTATTATGATTCTAAACCCTTAACCTAAACACCATGGTAATATCTAGCCAACACCATGCCCATCCTCCAACATAACAATAATGTTGCAATCATATGACATAATAATCAAACAAGAATAGCTCTGCAATATTCCAATCATCTATAAACCCTAATAGCACCAGTAAAGAGAAAGAAACAAGTTCACTTGCGAAACGCTTTGGGCCTTAGCTAATAAGCTCAGCTCATTGTCATCATTCACGCAATCATTTTGAGATTCCATCAGCATTTCTTGGTCAAGAGAGAAATTCATTTAAAGAACCCTTACTGAATACAAACGCAAATGGAAAAATTAAATATTTTTTGAACCCTAAATAGAATTAAAGCTGGAAATTAACTATTTGGCGAAATCCAAAATGCCAAAATATTTGCCACTCTCCAGCTGTCACTCTTTAACTATTTGGCGAAATCCAAAATGCCAAAATATTTGATTTGGAGGGATCGGAAAGTGACAAATAGACATTTTTTTGATATTGGATGGGGCTCGGGCCGGGTCGCGTAGTAAAATCAATTTTTCGGCATATTTTTTTTTATGGTGGGCCATTACTCCAGCTGTCACTCTTTTATTGGCTACCGTAGCTAACCCTGTGTGTGGTCTCTGGACTGAATAATCTGCCCCTACCTGGAGCCCCCATGCTCGTATATGGGCACCCTAACGCCTACCATTGCCTAGAACTCATGAAATATAGAGAAGCTTGAAAGTATGTGCCACTCTCCAAATGCTTAGTTGCCCAAACTGGCACCCTTGTGCTCCAGTATCGCGCTACTTGAGAGTCTTTACAAGGTTAAACAAACTTAACCATCATATGAAGTTCCGACATTTATTATATCTATGGATAGAGTAATGAATAAATGTCCTTGATTGTCAATATTAGGTAGTGGAAATTCCTTGGAAAAATATTGAGGATTCACGTGATCCAATTCATAGAAGCAAGATTTACATACAAAAATTAAAAAATATGGTTATATTTTTATTTTGAAAAATCATGATTTAAAAACTTTCAAAACTTTGAACACTTCAAACTAAACATAAAACTAGAAAATTAGAAATTTCACATGTTTGAAAATTAACTCTTTTTTTTTTACATTGATACACGAACTATAAAATCTGTATATTACACTGTCAACACTCATACTTGCATGATAACATGTGTGTAACGACAACACAGATTAGAAAGAAATTGAATTAAAAAAAATTAGTCTTATTGTTCATGAATCACTCAAGAAAATAAGTTTCTTTTCAATACTTTCCATAATTTTTGGGACAACAAAAATTGCTATAAAAAATAATAGTTTGTGATACTTTCAAGAGATGGAATTGGTTCCTTATTTTATTGGGTTCAATTGAGTTGAACCAAATAACATAATAATGATATAGGTACACCCTTAAATTAGGCATAATTTAGGTTTAGAATCGGACAAATTAGTCAGCCCAAAATCTTTGTAATTATTTGTTAATTAGATTTTGATAATATATTAAATCATTATTTACTTAAGAGAAAAAAAGTAAACAAGAAAAAAAGAAGTTATGAATTAATCAATTATTTCATCATTACATAATCTTTCAATAAGAAACAAGAGTTCTCTAAGAAAAACAACTTGATAATTAAAAGTTAAAATTATTCATGTATTACAAAATAAAAATAAAATAAAACATTAATTGTACTAATTTTAAAAATCTAAATGTAACTCAATATGTTCTGACCCTTATGAATCGATTATTAGTGAAATGTTGAATTAATTCCCTTTAGACAAGAATAACTGTTTGTAAAAAAAATTATTTTTTTATTATTTAATATGGGTTGAATAAAATAATATTATTTTGTTCATTTATTTATGTAGCTTGCAAATAAAAATTACTCTAAAAGAGATTCATCTACCTATTTTCTACTATGGTAAATGACCCTTTGTTAATTTTGGGAGTTTTTAATTGATGTGGGTTTCAACATATAAATGTTGGTGTAAAAACTGACACTTTAAATAAGCTTGAAAGGAATAACCGACTATATTTTTCAAACTGGCATAAATAACCTTGTGCCTCTACTGGGTTTTCCTTCACTTATTCTAATTTCATATATGTTAACCCACTCATTGTGAAATGGGCATGCCTGAGTTAGCATAACTTGGATGAAAGGTTTCCCGCTTTCTTATAATAACATATGCCTGACATTGTTTAGATTATCAATCAATTATCATTGCTACTATGTTTGCCTTCCATCCATCTATCAAGTCACAATCATTTTTAAATATCATTAGATTTCTATGCTTAATTTCCTAACTCTCTTCAACAAGCTTAGGTTGTTCCATTTAGTAAAGACTCTATTCTATTTCTCTACAACAAGTTAAAAACATTAAAGCTTAAGCTCCAAACCATGGGCTAAAAATTTGAAATTTTTTTTCCTAAATGCTATTAAAGATGACACTCATATATATGAATTCTTGCAATCCTGAATTGCTTTTTGATGTGTAGTTTAAATGTTATAATTCATGTTGTGTTTTTTGTTTTATTTTTATATTAATTTTATGATTTTGGATGGTGTTTGTACTGCATTTTGCAAGATACAAATAAGGAGATTGAAGGGAGATCAAATGATTAAAAATTAGATAAGGATATGGCTTGCGCCCATGTACTTGAGGAACAACGCCTTGACACTAAAACCTTTGATTCGAACTAGCTAAGGATACAAAAGTTGAAAAGTGGGTGCATGCCTTCCAGAACCTTGGTGCTAACATCCAACATCTTGGTGCTCAAAGCTTTGATTAAATGGTGTGTGGATTACAAAGGGCTTGGAAAATGGGAAGGTAGCTTCGTAACACCCAGGCACTACAATGCAGTGCCTCTGTGCCCAACACACAAATTAATAGCTTTGATAATTCGCTTGCATTATTTCATGAGCTGTGCCCAACACACAAATTAATAGCTTTGATAATTTGCTTGCATTATTTCATGAGGGACATGAGGGAATTATATTTGCAAATGTTAAAACACTTAAGAGATATACAATGAAGCAGAGAAGCTCTAAAATTTGTTTAAATGTAGAAAAGTTTTTGTGAGAAGAGTGTGTAAGGGGTTTGTGTGTACATTGCTCGTGTAATTTATTTAAACACTTGAAGGAACCAGGAACTCCAATGGATCATTTTTACAATGTTTTTTCCACTAGTTTTTTATCCCTACACTCTCGAATTTTTTTGTTGGTGAGTAAATGTATGTTCTATTATTTTAGGGCACGTGCAGCGAGTATATTTCAATTTTCTACTTTGAATTGGCATTTTGGAATCTTGTGTTTAACCTTTATGTTGTGATTAAAAGGAAATTTCATAGTGGAAATGTTTTAAACTTCTCATCTTCATTGATTTTCAATATGGTTAGTTAATTATTATTGTGTTTTGATTGAGTTGTGGGAGGGCAAGCTAGTAGAATGATTATATTAACTCACACTAACTTGAAAGAATGGGGTTATTGCTTATAGGTTAGTGCAATTGTTAAGGAAAATATGCAATTAATCCCAACAAAATAACTTCAATTAAAATAGTTTTATCTTTTTTAATAATATTTATATTGCCAAATCTCCTTTAATAATAACGCAAGAATATGTATCACTCAAGTAATAAAGGGCTCTAATGGAGTCATAGATATCGATCCCACAGGGAAGTTGAAAATGCCTCTAAATAAGCTCCTAAAATTATAATGTAAGGTAATATTTTAAAACTACAAAAAAATAAAGTGTGAAGTTTGAATATTAAAAATTAACTACTCAAGTGAATGCTAATTAAAATGCAATGTAGTTGAAAGACAAAGTTAACTAAACTAAATCATAAACTTTCAAAAGTAAATTTTCAAAAATTAAATCTAAGATGTTGTGACAAAAAGTTCAAATTTAAGAAAGCATATTTTCCCTTTACAATGAGTATATGGTTTGTGAAGAAATTAAAATTATTTGAAAACATATATTAAAACAATTTTGTGCTAAATAGGAGCAATCATATTCCTTACCCTCTTCCGAGTGTATAAAGAATATTGACTAATCTAGAGTTTGGTCACTAATTTTGTGGTTAGGCTGGGAGGATATTGGTTGCCACTCCAGAGCTCCCACTACTCCCTCTCTTGAGGGCTATCAATCTCGCATCAGTATTCAATCAACTAGATCAAATTGGGGATTTTAATCTGTGGATTTTAATCTGTGGGGATTTTAATCTGTCACCTTAAAATCTCCAATTATTCATCCAACAAAGTATATTTACCTATTTATTTACAACGAATTCCATGGATAAAATACTCTCCCATGAAATCAAATGTGATTTCCTTATGTTGTAGAAAACGTAGTCCTTTTGAAACATATGCTTCTCAACACATTTTAACATTTCAATTGGCCAAATCAAAATGTCAATGAAAATCGGAGTTCAAATCATCACAAATTATTGACATTTAAAATCATATAAAACAAAATCAATTCTTCACAAAACCATGTTTCAAAGTATGGAGAATGATAAAGAAGATTACTTAGAATTCATGAAAAGGATACTAAAAAACACGGATTTCATTAGTAAAAACAAGTTTACAAAATAAAAGAAATAAAAGATAACTTATCTCACAATCATTCCTAAGAAAACTCCTAGAAGTTCTCTCCAAGCCTTTCTCTCTTTATAAGCACTCTCAATTCCCTTTTAGAAGCCTAATGAAGAAGAAATCTCTCACCTTCCCTCTCCTCTTAAAATCATTGAAGAAAACCTTCAAGACCTTAAATTTCTCTCTATCTTTATTTCTATAACTCACGCCAACACCTCTACTCGCCTCTTCCTCTTTTATTAAAGGCTGCCTCCCTCCAAAAAGAATTAAAAATTCCCTCCAAAATTTAGTCCAAAAGTCAACTTTTTTGAATTCGAATAACATGTCCATTGATCCAAGAGACATATTCCTTCATAAAAGATCCTTCTAAAGTTTCTAGATTTATTGAATTACTCTAAGGGGTTTTTGGAAAAAGTGTCTTTTTGAAAATTTGTACAAAATTTGTCTCAAACCACCTTAATCCGCAAAAAGTCGTCGTTGGCGCATCTAGCGCATCATGCACCAACTCTATGTCAAATGATGCATATGGTGCCAATTTGACGTATGATGCGCCAGCTTGCTTAAGAATGCATTGTTCTGGGCTTTGGCGAATCTGACGCTAATCTAGCGCATCTAGCGCATCATGCACCAGAATTCGAAACTTCGCTGTTTTGGCTCCAAATTTCATCCTTTTTGCCACTTTTGCTCCAAATGTATAAAATTTATATACTTGCATTAAAAACATGAAAATAACCTTCTTTAAAGTGAAATATCACTAAAAATAGGCATAAAATATATACTTAAAATAACATATTATTTTGCTGTATCAAAATCCCCCAAACTTAAATGTTATTTATCATCAAGTGATACCTTTACTAAATAAAAGCATATGGCTTAGGATAGAGACTAACTTATAACTTCCATACTTTAGTTCAATACATAAAATAGTAAAATTTAAGAAAAAACTTTTAATAACATAGATTGAAATTCTATGTCTGAGAATACTTATTAGTCAATTTTAAGATTTTTGAATCTCTATTTATTTCAATAAGAATTTTAATTTGTCATATCAAGGATATTTAGAATATTCATATGAAAAAGAATTTCAAAAAAACTTCACTAATAATGCTACTAATAATTCAATATAAGTTTAGAAAATGTAACAAAGCTTTTTTCCTTAAGTTGATTCAAGTGAAGCCAATTTTTTATTAGACATTTTCTCAGGCTTCTCCTCACTTATTTTTCTTTTCTTTTCTTTTTCTTTTTTTTTCTCTTTTTTTTTCTTTTTCTCTTTTTAATCTTTTAAAATCTTTTCAATCCTTTCTTTTCCTTTTCTTTTTTAAGTGAGAATTACTATATCTGGCTAGCCTTTAATAGTTTTAAACTTCACTATCCTTTTCTCAACCTTTCTTCACTTTATAAATTCATATTAGTTATCGATTTTCATAAGGTCTCATTCTTTTCTTCTTACACGATACTCTAAAATTCTTAATACTTCAAAAATACAATTTTCTTTACTTTAAATAAAAAAACATAGTCTTATATTATCATATCAAATATCTTTAACATTAGAGTTGAACTTCATTATTAAAAACTTTTACCTAAATTTTCCATAATATTCATAAACTTAAGTATATTCATTTAAACTTTAATCTTAATATCCCATGTCATGTCAAATTAATTTTAAAAAATTATTGTTACTTAAGGACAAAAAAAAATTAGTTTCCTTCTTTTTTAAAAGAAGTTTTTCTTCCCCCCATACTTAAGTTCTTAAGCATTTTTAAAAAATATTTTAGTGCAAAATTCAATTGGTGAAAGAAAACAGTAAATGCATGAAAAAAATAAAAACTAATCTGTAGAGGATTTCTGACTATGAATTTGTGCTCTGGTATACTGCAAACACTAACTTTAAAAGTACACAGGCTTTTAAGCATTAAATGAGACATAATATATTCTATAGACTTTGTTGAGATTTAAACACATAAATAAAGACATAAAATACTAAAAATGTAGAAAAAGTAAAAAATCTACTGTTACTATTACAATTTTAAGTCCACAACTCAAAAATAAAAGTTTTACTACAACAGTTTCAAATTCCAAATAAATAAAATCCATACAACATACAAAAAAAAAAACTAACTCCAGAAATTATCAATCTTCATCACCTTCCTCCTCATCATCATCTTCATCTTATTCTTCTTCTTCTTCTTCTTCATTATCATCATGAATAGAAGTATATGGAGTAAAGCTGGGGCAAGTAGGAAATTCCACATTATATTTACCTCACCATAGCATCCTTAAAAGAAATATCATGCTAACTTTCCTCTGCTGATACTCATCACTATAAAAATTTCTTACTCCAATCTCTCTAATCTAATTCTAAATATTCACTATATCCAATTGTTGAATCATGATTTGGTCCATAATATTTTCTAATGATGCAGGGCCAGAAGTAGATGCCGCTACAGCCGATGTAGAGGGTCTATCACCCCTTCCACACCTAGATTCAACAAATGATTCAACTCTCTGAATCATATGCTTCCCAATAGGATTCTGTGATTTTAATCTTTCTTCATTTCTATAAGGCTCTACTTTTGATTGCTCACAAAGAGTGAAAACCAGGACAGGGTGATGCGTGAAAATTTGGGATTAAATTAATAATAAATAAGCAATGTAACCAAAATAATAATGTAACTTTAATAAAAATAACTTATCTTTAAAACCTCTTTTAAACTGTCAATTTCCTTCTACATATAACACAAGTATACGTATCGTTCAAGTAATACAGGGCTCTAATGGAGTTCTAGATATCGATCCCATAGGGAAGCTAGAAATATATATAAGCTAGCTATTAATATTCTATTCTTAAATTAAAATAAAAATAAGAATAAAAACAAAGTAAAGTACAAAGTTTAAAGTTAAGCTACTCAAGTGAAATGCTACTAAATATGCAGATGTACGACTACAACAGTTAAGTTAAACTAGATGCTAAAGTTTTAAAAGTAAAATTGCTGAAATAAAATAAAAGTTTTTGTTGACCAAAACTTTAAGTATGAGAAAACACCCTTCCCCTTTACAATGAAAATATGGCTTGTGAAGAAATTGAAATCATTTGAAAAATATATTTAAAAACTGTTTTGTACCAAGTAGGAGCAATCCTATTCTCTACCATCTTCTGAGCGCTATAAAGAACATTGACTATTCTAGAGTTTAGTCTCTAATTCTGTGGTTAGGCTGAGAGGATACCAGCTGTCACTCCAGAGTTCCCACTACTCCCTCACCTAAGGGCTAACATGCTCGCGCTCGCATTAGACATGCTCGCATTAGTTTCTAATCAACTGAACTAAATTGGGGATTCTAATATGTCACCTTAAAATCTTCTAATTCTACATCCAATGAACATATTTCCCTATTTATTGCACCCAATCCCATTGATGATATACTCTCCCATGAAATCAAATGTGATTCTCCCTTTGTTGTAGAATTCATATCCCTTTTTTAGAGCATGTGTTTCTTAACAAATTTTAACAATTCAATTGGCTAAATCAAAAAGTAAATGAAGATCAGAGTTGAAATCATCACAAATTATCGACATTTAAAATCATAGGAAATAAAATCAATTCTTCACAAAACCATTTCTTCAAGGTAGGGAGAAGGATAAAGAAGACTACTTAGATTCATGAGAAGGATACGATAAAACACGGACTTCATATATAAAAATAATTTTACAAATAAAAGAAATGAAAAATATAACTTATCTCACAATCCTTCCCAAGCATATTCCTAGAAGTTCTCTCCAAGCCTTTCTGTCTTTACTTGAACTCTCAATTCTCTCTTAGAAGTGTTAGAAGTGTAATGAAGTCTCTCACCTTCACTCTCCTCTTACAACCCTAGAAGATAATCTCCAAGCCTTTGAATTTCTCTCTCTATCTCACCCTCTTAGTTCTCACGCCACCTATCTTTTTTCGCCCCTCTTGAAGCTCTTCTCCAACTTGATTTTATTTTAGGCTGCCTCATCTGAAAAGAATTTCAATTTCCTTCCAAAATTCAAAATTCAAACCTTTGAATTCAAAAGATGTGCCTCTTTGATCCAAGAGTCAAATCCCTTCAAATTAGAACCTTTCAAAGTGTCTAGTGATTCTGAAACTGCTTACGTGCACAGTATAATAATGACTTTAATGATCTTTTTCACTTATGTTATCTTACTTTGCAATAGAACCAAAAACTTGATCCTAGAGAAAAAAAGAATTTAACTTTTTAATTTATATATATTAGGATACTACGCAAGTATACGTATTGTTATCAAGTAATATATGACTTTTTGATTAAGACTTGAATATCGAACCCACATGGAGAATACACAATATGCACTATTGAATATCAAACTTTCTAATTTTAATAAAAAGATAATTATCTAAACTAAAGATGATTTTTGTAGTAATTAAAATTTAAATATTTTTGGTATTTTCAATATTTTGATAGAACAATAACAATTTAAAAAGATAATTAGAGTTTTTGTAGAAGAAAAATACTAAATATGAAAATATCTTTCTTTTTGTCATGAATCATTAATAAGTATAGAAATTATGTTGTGAAAGTATGCAAATTGTGTTGTGCCAAATAGGAGCAATAATATTCTTCGCCCTTACTAGAGATGTTATAAAGAACATTGATTATTGGATAATTTAAAGTTTGAATAGTTCTGAAGGCCGGCTAGGCAGGAAAGATACTAGCTCTCACTCTAGAGTTCCTTCGATTCCCTCCGCATGAGGGCTAACATTCATGTATCATAACCTAAAATAATAAACCAAGTTAGGGGCTTTAAATTTTCACTTTAAAGTCCTCAACTCTACACCCTTCAATGAATACTTCCCTATTTATTTACACTCAATCATATGAACTACATTCTCATTCATACAACCTCATGTGATTCTTTCCAATTGTTGACTGAGACAACACCAGCCCGGTTCTTACATGTTCTCACAACAAATTTTAACATCTGGATTGGCCAAATTAAGAAGTAAATGAAGTGCATGGATTTAAATCATCACAACTTCTTCCACCATTAAAGATCAATACTTTCTCCAACTTCCAAGCAAAACTAATTACTTATCATTTTAAGAAGAAAAATAAAGAAAACTACTCAAAATACATGGAGAAAACAAAACCACACTTTAGTTTAAAAGAAGAAATAATTGTCAAACCAACAACAAGTCTCAATTAAAACCAAAAGTAGTCTCAAAATAGAAAGATAAAAAACTTATATCAAGTCCTCCACCAAACTCTTGAAGTTCCTTTAATTCTATTTTCATTACAATCACTCAAAATAAAATAACAAAAAGGATAAAATAAAAGTAAAAGTGGTGCCTAAAAATCTCTCCTAACTAACTCCCCAAATGAGAACTTTTAAAAAATTCCAATACTTTCAGGACCTCTTTCAAAGTCTCAATCTTCTTTCTTTTATAATTTTCTAAAAGGTGCCTTGGTTCATCTTCAAAATATGTGTAGAGTTGATGTATTTCCCCAAGAGATGCATCTCTTCGTGATAATTTTTGTCCATGGTGGTTATAACCACCTATTAAGCCAATGGGTGCCTCAACAATCTTTTCAATATTCACAGAAACTAAATTTACTCATCCAATAACTGCCTCTGGCACTTAGGCACGACCTTCTCTGCTTAACTGACGCGTAAGTTTCAGATCTGACGCTTAGGTGCCAAAACTCTTTTGCACATTTTTCACCTTTTTGCTCTAAATTTGATCCTTTTTCACTCCTTAAAGTATTTTTCTTCTTAGAAGAAAAATACTAAATATGAAAATATCTTTCTTTTTGTCATGAATCATTAATAAGTATAGAAATTATGTTGTGAAAGTATGCAAATTGTGTTGTGCCAAATAGGAGCAATAATATTCTTCGCCCTTACTAGAGATGTTATAAAGAACATTGATTAATTTAACGTTTGAATAGTTCTGAAGACTGGCTAAAAAAGGAAAAAAAAAGAAA
>NW_018251988.1:35525-38880 GCF_001263595.1 Phalaenopsis equestris | reverse complement strand
GCAGGAATGAAAATTTAAAATTAGTTTTTAAACCCTAATGATACAAGCATAAAACTAAAAACATGAATAAAATTAATTTTTGATCAAATTTTCTATATTTTCATTTCAATTTAACATGTAGAGATTCAATAGACTTCTAAGCGGTGGGTATAAACATAAAAGTAAACTAACACACTAAGTTGATTTCACATTAAGCAAGCTAACACACTAATTTTGATTTCATAGTCTACAAACTAACATGATAAAAGAAAAATGATAAAAGAAAAATACAGGGTAGTAGTTTTAGAAATTTAAATTTAAGATCTAAGTTAGCTAGATTTTCAACTTTATAACAGATATAAACTTATGTTAAGTTCTAAACTAACTAAATCACAAAACTCACAACAGTTACTACCCTAGAATTTTAAAACAAACTACTAACTAACACAAACATTACAATACAATTAAAAATAAAATTCTCACACATCACAATATCTAAACAAGTAAACATACATACATGTCTCAAGTCCAAAATATGAAAAGACATCACATCACAATTCTCACTTAAACATAAAAGTACAAACCACATCACATAGTTCAAACCACACAAAGATGCAAATGTAGCAAGCCAGACCATATAGTTCATATCATATTACAATCATAAAATAAATCTCTCAGCTCTACTCTTCATCCTCTGAATCTCCGCTATCCCAAACTTTTGCAGGCTCATAATCAGGGTATCTAGGATATGGAGGAAATTGCACTCCTTGGTTACCCCTAATGAGGCTCTCCATAGATGAGTGAAATTTCTCTTCATAATCACTTTTATCTCTTATTATACCTATCAGTTTGCTCTGCAAAATGCTCTAAATTTTGTACCCTATCAGCGGTAAAATTAATATTATCCACATCCTCTGCAATAATTGATCTCGGGACTCAGTAGACTCACCTCGAGATGTAGAAGCACGTGAGGTAGATGGTCTAGATGTAGAAGCAACAAACATCTCCATTCCATAGCTCCGAGAAAATCCTCCTCTCCAGCCAAAAATTGAATGCTCAGAATAAGTCTTCACATTCACCTTAATGATGGGATTTAGAGGTAATAACACTTTCTCCCAGCTATCATATTTAACTCCAGCCTGCTCACACAAAGAAAAGATCAACGAAGCAAATCCCAAACCTGCAGTTGTAACAGTTGTAGCAGAACCGATGATAGTCTGACAGATCAAAGCTCCAATGTTGATGAGCTTTCCCTCTTGAATATAACAGTTCAATGTTGCTCTTTCTCTGGTCACTTCACTGAGATGATTGGTCAGAAGCAGACGAGCAGAAATGAAATAGTGCTAGGCCTTTAAAGGTGCACATAACTTTGAAGTTGGGAAATTTACTCTCCTCTCATTAGTGATCTTCTGAAGTCCTCTCCCGATAGTCAAGTAAGAGATAATCTTGTCTAACTCTGCTTCAGTAGGACTATCATTTGCATAAAAACATAACGTATCCGGTGGTAAATGGTAAAACAAGTTGAATACCTCTGGTAAAAAAGGTACCAACTTTCCTCGAACCATAACTTGACTGTCTTCAACTTCAGGGAGATTTGCATAGAACTCCCTCACAAAAGATATAACTGCCACAGCAGAAAAACAACAGAATTGTTCCCACTGTCGGCAAACAATTAAATCTTTCACGTCTCCACCCATATTTCTAAAACATCACTCCTGAATCAATTTGCGTGATTGCAACGCATCACTATACTGATCTTGAGCTTTTGAACTAACAAATTTACTCGAATCGAAAGGGGTTTTGCCTTTGCTCCTCTTCATTCTTGGTGTCATTCTACAAATTTGATAAATTCCAACAATAGCTTCAAAAATCAAGTCCAAACCACTAAACTAAACCTCTAAAAGCTTAAACTACACTTCTTATGCAATTTCCATAGATTTTTCCTCTTTTTTCACCATGAATAGTGAATTTTTGAATTCTTCCAAATGTACTCAAAATGCATGGTGAAAATCCAAAATTTTGTCATAGAAGAGAAGTAAAGCTCTTACCTTAAGAAATCCGAATCTAGCAAATTTTTCTTGATTCCACCAAGAAATCTCCACTTAATGGTGTGCCCTAGCTCTCCAAAATCGCATTTTTGAGAGGTTGAAGGTGGCAGTAGGATAAAAATGGGGGGAAGATGATAGGAGGCATTAAAAATCGTATTTTTTGCTAAAATTTTCACTTTTAACCGTTTGCAAACCAGTTTTTGTGAAGCGGCGCTTAAACACAGGCAAGTGGCGCTTAGGCGCCTGCCTCTCGGGTTTGCTCGCGCTTAAGCGCGAGATGTGGCGCTTAGGCACCAGTGCACGGTTATCAAAAATTTCAAATTACAGTAAAATGCACTATTTTCCTAAGTAAACCACCCCTAAATGGTCTCATAGCACTTAAATGACTATTTTCAACATCCTGTAACACTCATTTATCTCAAAATTCTCTTTAATAACTATTTCAATTCAAGGCTAACACAATACAAAATTTCACACAAACAAACTTATATTAATTCACAAATGAGTACAAATACATTTAAACGCTAAGTTCTCTTTCTAAATAGTCTTGGATGAGAAAATTTTTCAAAATACAAACACTTAACAATTTTTTACAGTTAAACACCTAAGTAACACAAACACTAAAAGCAAGTCTTAAACACTGAAAAACTTAAAGATAACATCTTTAAACACACAAAAACATAACTTTAAACATAGAACTTAATTTCATTCTTCATTAGAAGGAACCAATTCAGGTCTTTCATTAGTCTCTCCTGGGGCAACTGAAAGATAAAGTTGATAAAACCGACGGTGATGACGCACTCTGATGCAATCTTCTTCAATCCACGTTTGACTAAATCCTTATCCGCTTCATCTATATAACTAGTGTGGCTAAATTTCATTTTTAATTGCCATCCAATATGCTCAAGATGTGCATGAATCTCCAATACCTTAGTCTCCAGTACATACATGGTATTTTCAATTTTGTTAATCTTCTCTGATATCCCTTCAATACTAACGGCGAAGAAACAGTTATACATCCTTGTGCACTTTGACTAATGACTTTCTTCCTCATGGTCTTCTCCTTCTTCTTTAAATCCATCTCCCATGAAGACATCATCTTAAAATCTTTCTCTCTCTTAGACTTTAGGGCTAGAAATGATCTGGGGTGAAATTCCTTCACTAAATCCTTCTATTTATAGGCCTAAATCCTTCCAATAACTCTTAGACACATTTAGAAACTGCTAAGACAGGTTTTTGAAAACTTCTAGGCGATTTTTCCTTTCAGAATAAGCTACATATTTGGCGATTAAGCGCTAGTGCACATTTTTGCACAAGTCAACTTAATG
>NW_018251988.1:31094-34325 GCF_001263595.1 Phalaenopsis equestris | reverse complement strand
AAAATCAGAATTATGACATTTTTGGATAACCTCATAAGTTTCTTCTAATGGTACACATCTTCAAATAATCATATCCTTTCCTTATTTATATAAAAATGGGTCATCCCAAAAATAAGTCTTAGCTTCAAAAATAAATTTCCTCTTCTATTGGTATGTCATTCCAAAGGGTATAATATCACTAACAATAAATTTCACAATGTCGGCATACCACAAAATACTCCACTCATTAATAGTGAAAAATTTTTCATCTGGAAAATGTTCATAAATTTCATTTTCAAAACAGAGTGGTTTTTCTAATTCAAGCCTTAACAAATGATCAGCAATTTGACTTTCAATCCTTTCTAATCTACTATTACAAAATCAAATTCTTGCAAAAGAGGAATCCATCTTATAAGTCTAGGTTTAGCATCCTTCTTCTTCATTAAATATTTAATAGCATAATGATCTGTATGCACTACATAATGAGTTCCAATTAAATATGATCTAAATTTATCAAAAGCATATATTATTGTTAATAACTCTTTTTAAGTTGTTGTATAATTAATTTGAGTTTCATTAAGAGTAAATAACTTCAAAAATTTTATCATATCTTTGTCCTAAAACAGCTCCAATAGCATAACCACTAGCATCACACCTTAATTCAAAAGGTTTTTCCCAGTTTGGTGAAACTATAATTGGTGCAGTGATTAGTTTTTTCTTTTAATAACTTAAAAGCTTTTATGCATTCCTCATTAAAATTAAAAATTTCTTCTTTCTCCAGTAAATGGCATAAAGGCTTAGCAATCTTTGAAAAGTATTTAATATATCGCCTGTAGAATCCAGCATGTCCTAAAATCCAGCATGTACTAAAAAACTCCTAATTTCCCTTACATTTGTTGAATAACGTAAATTAACGACAACTTCAATTTTAGCAGGATCTAATTTCATACCATTTTCTGATATTTGATGTCCTAATACAATTCCTCATGCTACCATAAATTTACATTTTTCCCAGTTAAGGACTAAATTTGTTTCTTCACAGCGCTTAAGAAATTTGGATAAATGTTCTAAACATGAGTAAAATGAAGTTCCAAACACTGAAAAGTCATCCATGAATACTTCAATCCCTTTTTCAATAAATATCACAAAAAATTGTCATCATACATCTTTAAAATGTAGCATGGGCATTACATAAACCAAAGGGCATTATTCTAAAAGCAAAAGTACCATAAGGACTGGTAAATGTTGTTTTCTCTTGATCCTCAGGAGATATTTGAATTTGGTGATAACCAGTATATCCATCCAGAAAATAAAAGTATTTATGCTTAGCTAGTCTATCCAGTATTTGATCTAGAAAGGGTAATGGAAAATGATCATTCCTAGTGGCAAGATTTAATTTTTTATAATCAATGCATATTGGCCACCCTTTGACTTGTCTAGTAGGTATTAACTCATTATGTTCATTTACAGTTACAGTTACTCCTCCTTTCTTAGGAACACAATGAATTGGACTAGCCCATGCACTATCTGAAATAGGATAGATAATTCCAGCATCTAACCACTTTAAAATTTCTTTCTTTACAACATTTTTTATAACAGGATTCAATCTCCTTTGCAGATCAGCCATGAGTTTGTAGTTCTCTTCCATATGAATTCTATGCATACAAATTGAAGGACTAATTACTTTAATATTAGCAATTGTCCATTCAAAGGCTTTCTTAAAATTTTTCAGAATTTTCATCAACCTCTCTTCTTCTTCCATCCTTAATTTTGAGGAAATTATAACTGGTAAAGTAGAGAAATCTCCTTAAAAGACAAATTTTAAATGTTCAGCAAGTAACTTCAACTCTAGTTCTAGAGGTTTTTCAATAGATGGACAAAATGATTTAATTTTGTCTATAGTGTCCAAAACCTTAAAACTTTCTCAAACATAGTTTGAATATTTCTTAAGAAGATCTTTACATTGATTTAATTCCTCTTCTTGATCGTGTTTCAAATCTTGTAATTTATATTTTTCTTCATAAGTAGTTCTAAAATGACGTTCACTTAGATGTCTTATAACATCCATCCTATAACATTCATTATCTTTACCTTTTACAGGGTATTTCATTTATTTTGAAATGTTAAAAGAAACAGATTGATCATTGACACGCATTGTTAATTCCTCTTTCTGCACATCTATCATTATTATTCCTGTGGCTAGGAAAGGTCTCCCGAAAATGATAGGTCTCTTTATCTTCCTCCATATCTAGCACAATGAAATCAACAGGAAAGATAAATTGAACCACTTTCACTAAGACATCTTCTATAACAAATTTAGGGTATGTTATCGAACAATCTGCTAACTGCAGGTTATTTCTCATAATCCCAATCTTTTAATCATTGATAATGGCAAAAGGTTAATGCTTGCACCTAAATCACATAAAGCTTTCCTAAAGCTTTCCTAAAAAATCTGTCTCTTTACACATGAAATTGTAAAGCTACCAGGATCTTTAAGCTTTTCAGGAAGCTTCTTTTAAAATATCGCACTGCACTCCTCACTAAGTGCAACAGTCTCATTATCTTCAAACTTCCTTATCCTGTTGAGAATATCCTTCATAAACTTTACATAGCTTGGAATTTTTTCTAAGACTTCAGCAAATGGAATATTAATTGTAAGCTTCTTAAATATTTCTAGAAATTTTAAAAATTGCTTATCCAACTTCTGCTGACGAAGTCTCTGCAGAAATGGAGGTAGTGGTTTTTCCAAATCAATTTTTAGTGGAGAAATAGGTCTCTTAGAGTCTTTTGGAGCATTCTCTTTTGATTCTTCAATTTCTTCTCTCTCTACTTCGATTTCTTTTTGAACCCAACCTTCCAACTCTCTTTTGCTTCTAAGTTGAACGACTTTTACTTATTCTTTATTCTGGTCTTTTAGATTTGATTCAGTATTACTAGGAAGTGTTCCTTGGGATCTATTCATGTCGGCGCTATTTTGGGGATGATTTGTGGGGAGTTGCACGTAAGAAACTGTTGGTCGCCGGAATCAAAATCCCGTCGCCCGCTTCGGAAGGACGTTGAAGTATGAAATCAAACTGACCCCATATTTTTCATAGTTTAAAATGAAAGAGCACTGTACCTCAAATCCTGTATCTATCCCAAAGGATAAACACAAGACTTGAGGATGAGGCTCGATCAAATAAACTAAGAAAAGTATGACGTCCGTTTGGTCTACGAAACCTTTGTATTTGCTGACAAGTTCCCCTATTTAAT
>NW_018251988.1:28096-29094 GCF_001263595.1 Phalaenopsis equestris | reverse complement strand
CATAATTTGTCAAATTCAATTCAAATGACTTTATAAAATTTTTATCTTACCTCATTCATGGGTCAGTTAAGAAATCAGAGGAGAAAATGTGATTTTTCAAAATTTAATTTAATTTATGTAATTATTTTAATGCAAAAATAGGATTTTTCAAAGAAAATTCCTAACTTGACCAAGGTAAATTCTAATCCATTAAAATTTTTACTGGAGGTTGAGCTACACCACAAAAGCCTTTGGACCAAATTTCGTGATTTTTTAAATTCTTTGTAATATATTAGAATTAGTTCAAGTTCTGGGCTATTTAATAAAAATAAAATATTTTAGGTAGTGAAAATTAAGTTTTGTATTTTTAAAAAATCTCCCTAAGGTCAGAGAACTGAGACGAGTAAATTTTATATTTTTCTAATTTTTCCTTGATTCATTGAAATTATTTTAGTGTAAACTCATTTTTTAGCCTTTAAAAATTATTTTTAAGCTTTAAAATTCAATATCTTTATTTAGAAAATCAGGAAAAATATTCTAATTATTCCTAAGTAATTAGGAAGCAATTTAGAATATTTCCATGAGTTTTATTATTTTTGTGATTTTTATGGTTTTGTTAATTATTTAAATATTTAAAATAGGCTAAAAATCAAGTTTTTATTCTAAATATTATTTGAATTTTATAAAATATCCCTGATCACAAAGAACTCAAAAAACTAAGTTTCATAATTTTTTGAGTTATATTTTAATCTTTAGAAAATCATTCATATGCCAAAGTGGTATTTATCTTTAAAAATCAACTTAAGTTATCAAATAAACTAAGTTGTGAAATGAACTCAAAATATTTTGAAACTTTTATGATGAGTTCTCTGGATTATAAATCACAGTGCAGATAAAAAATCAAGTCATTTCAATGTTTAAATATTCCAAAGTTAATTATCTTAGTGATTTAGTATTTGCAAAATTTAAGTGCATTTTAAATGACTTGACCCATGAAATTATTTCCAAAGGTTTCTCTA
>NW_018251988.1:26079-27730 GCF_001263595.1 Phalaenopsis equestris | reverse complement strand
TTATTTTTGTGATTTTTCTACACAAAATTAGGTATTTTTGAAGTTTTGGGGACTAAATAAATAAGAAAAGGCCCCTATTTTCCTACTTAGCCATGTCAACCTCGTACTGGTCGAATAGGCCACGTGTCTCTGTGTGATTGGCGCTGACAGCCAAGTCATTACCGCCCATGTCGGACTGCGGTCTGTCCGACGCGATAAGGACCACCCGATCAATACACGCTAGATCTGACAGTAACGGGTCATCATCCCAAATGAAAGGTCATCGTTCCAAATGAACAGGACCCGAAAACCGTCCATTTTAAAACGCTAATTTCTCACTCGATTCTCAATGAAATTGAGTGAATTTTTTTTAAATGCTTGTATTTACTAGTAGAACACATCCATACGGTTGATAAACCCTTAAATTGATTTTACATGATTTTACATTCATGAATAATTAAAAGAGGCTCAGTTTAGGGTTAACTTTGAATACCTTGGTCCAAGAGGGGTAGCCTCGATTGGATGCTTATAGAAGCTTTGTGTGGGTGTCAGAAGCCAAGGGATAGAGCCTCTGGTCGTGGTGAAATGCCTAGACCCAAATTCGACCAAGGCTGATTTGGGGGTTTGGTCGAAGTCCACTTTAGGGTGGCCGGATGATTGGGTTTTGTGGGGGATCTTCTTCTTTTGATGTTGGGATGGTGTGGGTGCAATTAATTTGAATTTTATGGAGGTTTGGAGGATGTCCTGTTTCGGCCTTGAAATGGAGCTCCAAAATTGAACTCAAGCAATGGATTTGAGTGGCTAAGGAAGGTTTGGTTAAGCTCAAGAGGTCTCTAGGAAGCTCTGGAAGAAGTTTTAATGAGTGTCCCCAAAGGAATTTCAAGATCTCTCTCTTTTTCCATGGAGGGGGAGTTTAAATAAAATGGCTTAGGCTGGCTGCTAGAGCCATTGATGGGTGCATTTGGTTGCTTATGTGGAGGGCAGAGAAGCTCCAATGGGCAGCTGGGCTGATTTGGCCTTTGGGTTTGAGTTGGGTGAAAATCTCTTGCCTTGACCATGGTTTTAGCCATTTTACAGCCACCAAGGTGGTTGGCCGACCAGGCATTGGTCACCTCTTGGCTCGGGGAAGTCAGGGATGGCTAATGATGATTATCTCCCAAGGGTAAGTGATGACGTTGAAGGGTAAGTGATGACTAAGTGATGACGTTGGAGATATTTCAAGTTTGGTCCAAAAATGGGTTGAAATCCCTTAATTTGTGGATGCATTGGTTCATAGCTTGTCATGGTGATTTTATGAGGGTTTAGCCTGGTCTTTAGGGAGGTTTTGGGGCTGTGAAATCATTACTTTAATGTCTTAGACATGGTTAAGTCAATTTTTGGTGAAAGGGTCCAAGTGAGTGCAAATGACCAAAGCTTGGGCTTGGGCTAGGCTAGCCATTTAAATTGACCCAGTTGATGATTGATAAAAATTGTGTATATGATTGTTATGAATATTTTCCGTGAAGGGTTGAAGGGATTTTGAGTTCAATTGGTATGTCGATTTGAGGGAATTTTGAACTTTAATCAATTTGGTCATGTTGGGCTAGGCTTGGGTCTAGCTTGGGTTAGTCTTGGGCTAGGTCCAAATTGATTGTTGTGAATGGTCAATAGGGACCTCATGAAGAGTTTCCAA
>NW_018251988.1:24119-26061 GCF_001263595.1 Phalaenopsis equestris | reverse complement strand
ATTTGGAGGTTAAGGATATCAATTGGGTGAAATTTGGGGACTTAGCCAATTTGGGGCTAAATTTGGGAATTTTGGATTTAGGCCAAAATCAGATGGATTTGAGGCTTCACCAAGGCCAATTGATGGTTGATTTTGATGTATATGAATGTTATCAAGATTTTGAAACATTAATTTGGGCCAATTGACTAGGCTATGGGTTCAATTTGGTGAGATTAGGTCATATGGTCAAAATTGGGGTTTTGACCTAAATCAACATTGGGCTCAAATCACGGGCCAATCAAGCTTGGACATGGTTTAGTTTGGTCATATAAAAAGTTAATTTGAGTTTAGGATTGAAATTTGGGTCAATTGAGATCAAATTGATGGACATTTGAGTTGGATTTGGGGAAATTTGGGTCTTTAGAGGGAAATTTAGGGATTTTGGTTAAAGATGGTTAAATTTGCCAAATTGGGTCATGTGGTAGTTAACAAAAATGAATATGGTAATATTTAAAAGGTTTTGGGAATTTTTTGGGGGTTTTTGGACTTTTTGGAATTTTGGGCTAAGGAGGGGCATTTTGGTGATTTTGTGTAATTTGGGTATTTTCAAAAGGTTTGAAATGATTTTTGAATAAATTTGGGTATTTTGGGTAAATTTGAGAATTTTGGCCAAATTTAGGGTTTCAAGGGTACTTAGTTAATTTAGGGGAGTTTAGGGGCAAAAGGCTAAGTTGGGCATTTTTGTAGAGTTGGGGTGCCAACCACCATAAATAAGTCATGGACCAATGGAAACCCCATTTGGCTCCTCTATGTACTGGTCTTAGCTAAACCCTAGCCTAGGGCTAGGTTTAGGGGACCATCTACATGAGTATCCCAAAAAGATCAAGGGACCTAGGCTAGAAATTTGAGTTTAGGGTTGTGAGTGATTGTGAGTGTAGTGAGTGTAGTGAGTCTAGTGAGTGCCTTAGCTCCAGAACAACACCCAAATTCAACCCTAAGGTCCAGTAATCCTTAGGGTGACTCGTCTTGAGTTTCCCCCACAGTGACCCCACCTACTAAGTACTAGAGGTTGAGAGCACTATGTGGAACTTCAAGTTGAGTGGAGAAGAGTTTGGAATTTCTAGTGGTGAGGGTTCCATGTATGTTTTCTAAGAATATGCAATAGAAAAATCTTATGGCTAGACCTCAGGCTACTACAGAGGATAAAATAAACCTCAACCAAAAATAAGGTCAACAAATACTTAATGAATTTATTATTTGTCCAAGTTGATTCTCAATATTTCTAATTGTAGCTCCTTGACTTTGTAATTGATTTTTGTAATTGATTTCTTTGTAATTGATTTCTCATTTGTAACACCACTTATTTTATAGACAACTTCTTTACCTTAAACTGTGTTTTATTGTTGAAACTTAGAGGATAAGTAGATCTATAATTATTATTCCCTTGATTTCTCCAGCTTCCCAATGGGTTTCCTTGGTTGTCCCCCATTGCTGGTTATTACCAACCAAATTTTTTTTCTAGTTAAAGTTGGGATGGTTCTTCCAACCTGTGTTACAATAATTTGAATATGGGTTATTCTGTTTATTATTTGTGGCATTCAAAGTTTCTAATGATGCTTGAGAATCTACCATTTAGCTTAATGAATTCTCTTCAATCATGGAAATTGGTTAAGAAAAATTCATTCCAAATTGGTCTAACTTCCTTGAAATTGCAACAACTTGATTTGCTAACATGGTAAATGCATCAATTTCATGAATATTTGCTACTTTCTTAGGATTTACCCTCTCAGAAGGCCATTGAAAATTATTAGTAGACATTTCTTTAATTAAAGCATAAGCGTCATGAAATGGTTTTGACATCAATGAACCGCCATCAGCGGCATCGATAATTGATCTAAGAGATCCAACTAATCCATTATAAAAATTTTGAATTATTAACCAATCTGGTATAGCATGGTGTGGA
>NW_018251988.1:21177-23265 GCF_001263595.1 Phalaenopsis equestris | reverse complement strand
AAGTAATATATGACTTTTTGATTAAGACCTGAATATCGAACCCACAAGGAGAATACACAATATGCACTATTGAACAGTAAACTTTCTATTTTTAATAAAAAGATAAATATCTAAACTAAAAATGATTTTTGCAGTAATGGAAATCTAAATATTTTTGTATTTTCAATATTTTGAAAGAACGATAACAATTTAAAAAGATAACTAGAGTTTTTGTAGAAGAAAAGCACTAAATATGAAAATATCTTTTTTCTTGCTTTGAATCAATAATAAGTATAAGAATTATGTTGTGGAAGGATGCAAATTGTGTTGTGCCAAATAGAAGCAATAATATTCCTTACCCTTACTAGAGATGCTATAAAAAACATTGGATAATTTAAAGTTTGAATAGTTCTGAAGGCCGGCTAGGCAGGAAAGATACTAGCTCTCACTCTAGAGTTCCTTCGATTCCCTCCGCATGAGGGCTAACATTCATCTTAGAGCTTAATCCTAAAATAATAAACCAAGTTAGGGGCTTTAAATTTTCACTTTAAGTCCTCTAACTCTACACCCTTCAATGAATATTCCCTTATTTATTTTCACTCAATCATATGAACTACATTCTCATTCATACAACCTCATGTGATTCCTTTCCAATTGTTGACTGAGACAACACCAGCCCGGTTCTTACATGTTCTCACAACAAATTTTAACATCTGGATTGGCCAAATTAAGAAGTAAATGAAGTGCATGGATTTAAATCATCACAACTTCTTCCACCATTAAAGATCAATACTTTCTCCAACTTCCAAGCAAAACTAATTACTTATCATTTTAAGAAGAAAAATAAAGAAAACTACATAAAGAAAACTACTAAAACAAAACCACACTTTAGTTTAAAAGAAGAAATCATTGTTAAATCAACAACAAGTCTTAATTAATCATTGTTAAATTTTTCAAACCAACAACAAGTCTCAATTAAAACTAAAAGTAGTCTCAAAACAGAAACATAAAAACTTATCTCAAGTCCTCCACCAAATTCTTGAAGTTCCTTTGATTCTTTTTTCTTTACAATCACTTAAAATAAAATAACAAAAAGGATAAAATAAAAGTAAAAGTGGCGTCTGAATATCTCTCCGAACTAACTCCCCAAATGAGAACTTTTAAAATTTTCCAATATTTTCAGGACCTCTTTCAAAGTCTCAATCTTCTTTCTTTTATAATTTTCCAAAATATGCCTTGGTTCCTCTTCAAAATATGTCTAGATTAATTTATTTCCCTAAGAGATGCATCCTTTTGTGATAATTTTTGCCCATTGTGATTATAACCACCTATTAAGTGACAACGACTTTATATATGCTTAAAAATACAAGAATTTGAAACTGCTGCTAGAAGATTTAAATCCCCGGGATTGGCACCAAGAACTTGACAATGGTTATAGATTTGATAAAGATGTATGTAAAATATTCAATAATTGCAAAGTCACACTTATCAACACAAGTATACGTATCGCTAGAGTAATATAGGGCTCTAATGGAGTCTTAGATATCGATCCCACTGGGAGTAATATTAGAATTACGAACTAAGATTTTAGAAAAGCAATACTTAATCGCAAAAATGTAATTCAAATTGCTTATCTGTCACTAATAGGAAATTGAAATAAATATGTAATTTTAATAACTCTTAAATAACTAATTATGCTAATAAGGTTTTTAATGTGATATTCAATATACAAGAAAGCATCATTCTTCTTGTCAAGAAATTATACTGAATGGATAAAGTGAATCAGTTCAAATTGTGTTGTGCCAAATAGAAGCATACCTATTCTTTACCCTTTGGTCCAGGCATAAGGAACATTTACTAATCCTACGCTTGTTTACTGAATTTGTGGCTAGGTTAGGAGGATGCTGGCTCTCACTTCAGAGCTCCCACGTTCTCTATGCCTGAGGGCTAACATCTACACTTCAGCACCCAAATGATAGGACCGAATTGGGGATTTTAGTCTCTCACTCTAAAATCTCCAATTATACGCCCGATAATTTTATTTCCCTATTTATTTGCACCTAACTTCCAAGGGCTTTGACCTCCCTGAATCTTGGATGTAATCTTCAC
>NW_018251988.1:0-21054 GCF_001263595.1 Phalaenopsis equestris | reverse complement strand
AAATACAACTTATCTCTAATTCCTCCCCAAGCAAACTCCTCGAAGTTCCTCTGAATCTCTTTCTTTCTTTACAACACACAGAATTCTCCTTCGAAGCGGCAAAGAGGAAGAAATCTCTCACTTTCCTTCCACTCTTACAATCTTGTGAAGAATTCCTCACAATACTAACCACTCTTTACACTCTAATGGGCACCAAAAATAATAAAGACTCGGTGGACACCCCGCGGACACACCCTTTTTTTTTGGCCTCCAAATGTTTCTTTTAAAGTTGTAGAAGAGTTTTTAAGAGTTGCCCAAGCGTCCCTTCAAAAATCATCCACATTGAATGCATCTATTGAAAGAATCGACGTGCTCGCCATCGGCGACCTTGATGGCATCGTCGGCGGTCTTCTAGCATATTTAATTCTGGACTCTCGAGAAAAACTTGTCGTCGGCAATAAAAATCAAATCTTCATATTTTGGTCCTTTTTGCTTCAAGTTCACTTCTTTTTTCATCTTTTTGCTCTAATGACCATAATTCAACATACCTGCAACAAAACATTAAAAACACCTTTCTTTAAAGAGAAATAATATTATGCAACAAAACATTAAAAATACCTTTCTTTAAAGAGAAATATTATTAAAATGAGTGTAAAATAGGTATGAAAATCTCAACATATTTTTCTTTGGTCATTAAGCCAATGGGTGCCTCAAAAACCTCTTAAAAAATCATAGAAATAAAATTTACTTGTCCAATAACTACCACTAGCGCTTAAGCACGGGGCCTCTGGCGCTTAGGTGCGGCATTCTCTGTTTAACCGGTGCTTAAGCGCCGGATCTGCCACTTAGGCGCCAAAATTCTTTTGCACATTTTTCACCTTTTTGCTCCAAATTTGATCATTTTTCACTCCTTTAAGCATTTTCACCCTTTTACCTGAATGTGCAAGAAAAACACAAAATTACTTTCCATTAAAGCGCAATATCTCAAAAATAGGTATAAAAATGTGGCTAAAAATTCTATATATTTTAGGTGTATCACAAACCTTCCAAAATTTTCTTGGATTTTTCAAAGCAACGTGCTAATTATTATGTTTAATTTAAGATAATAATAGACATAAACTTAGAAAATATGGATCTCTGTCTAGAGATATCCTTTGACTTTAGAAAAATCAGAAGATTTTCCCTAAGACAAAGGCAACAACATGCCAAAATTTCAAGTCATGGTGAAATGTCTACATCCATGGAGAATTAAAAAACTCAAAATCACATTTAATTAATTAAATATAAAATATGAATCAAACAAATTTCAAATTATTTTCACATTAATTTCCTCTCTTCACTGAGCAAGAGGGTACTTTTATTTTATTTTTGTGATTTTTCTACACCAAGATATGGATTTTTGAAGTTAGGGCTATTTATTTAAATCAGAAAATACCCTATTTATCTATTTAAATGCGCAGCGCTGACTAGATCCTAGGCAGCTCTGAAACTCCAAGTGGTGCCCAACCATTCGATGCCACCATGCACCCTCGCCATCCACCTCAGCGCTGACTCGGCCCACGGTTCATATATGAAGGCGCTGTCAGTGAGATCTCATACGTTGATGAGATAAACGTGCAATCAGATGGCTCCCCATCATCGTCCCCAATGCCTTAGCCCGAGAACCATCCATTTTTAAAGCTTAAGATCTCCCTCATTTATTAACCAAAATAATTTTTGTTTGTTTCTAAATGCTCTTCTAAGTGTGACAGCACATTCATACGGTAATCATGCAATTAAATTAAGCCTAATCAAATGGAGAATCAAAATAAGCTCGGGAGGAAGAGAAGTTCAATACCTTTGCTATGAGAAGGGTAGCCTTGATTAGAGGTGCTCGACACATTTGTGGAGCTCTAAGGAGGCTAGGTATTAAGCCTCTTGCTGTAGTGAAAGGCCTACGTATGAATTCGACCAAGCTCGATTTCAGGTGTTGGTCTAGGACTATGTTAGGGGCTCTGTATGAGAGGGATTTGATGGGGCTTCTTCTTCTTTCACTCTAGTGAAGGTGTGGGTGATATTAATTTGATTTTCGTGGAGTATAGAGGTGTGGAGAGCTATGTCATATCTCTGACAAGGTTTTGAGCTCTAAAATTGAACTCTGGCAAGGGGATTCAAGGCAATGTGGAGGTTGGGTTGCATTGAGGAGGTCTCAATGAGGCTCTAGGAGTAAGTTGGAGGGCTCTTTCTGGAAAAAATTTAGCACCCTCTCCATGGCCATGGAGGTGAAATTTTTATAAAGATTGGCTTAAATAAAGAGTGGCTTAAGGTTGCTGCCATGGCCAATTAGGGGGTGAAAGATGATGCTTAGGTGGAGGGTAGAGAGGCTCTAACATTTAATTTGGATGAGGTGGCCTCTAGGTTTGATTTAGGTTTGATTCCATGGGGGAGGCTCTTAGTTTGTTCATTTTTCGGCCATTAGGCTGGCCGCCTAGGTCAGGGGAGGTGGCTAGGAGGTCAAGTGAGCCAGGAGAATTTGTCACAGCAATTATATGGGTTGGTATTTAGTTTTGGCAAAAATATACTTGACTTAAGCAAATATGGAATGAAATCCCTTAATTTGGGGATCCCTGTCCCTGGTTCATTTGGGTGGTTCCATGGGGTTTGGCTTGGTCAATAGGGTTCAAAACTTGGCTGTGGTAGCCTTGCCTTAACCAATTTGACATGTCTATGTCAATTTTGGTGCATGGGTCCAAGTGGGTGTAAATGACCAAGACTTGGGTTTGGGCTAGTTTGGCCATGTTAATTGGCCCAATTGATTGATTCATTTGATGTAAATGATTGTAATGAATATTTTTTTCTGAAGGATTGAAAGAATTTTGAGTTCAAATGGAGGGTCAATTTAAAGGATTTTGGAATTTTGAAGAATTTGGGCATGGTGGGCTAGACTTGGGTCTAGCTTTGGCTAGGCTTGGGCTTCAAACCGAAAAAATTGTTGATATTGGAGCCATAATTGTAAAATCAGTTTTGGGTTTGATTGTGAATGGATCTGCAACTAGACTTGGACATCAATTCACTATTATCCCTTTGTGCAGTCAATCACAAGTACCATATGAAAATCAGGATAAAGTGTTTCTTTCTTGGAAGCCGATGGATCCTGAAGTCTATTGCAGTTGTACTAAAAGGGGAGATGAAAATGATATGAATGTGCTGATGGATCAGGAATTCTAGAATTCATCACCTATTTAGCCTTAATATAAGTCAAATGCACTTTTGAAAAGAATCATGAAGATAGAGAAAGAGGTGTAGAATCTTATGCATGTGATTAAGAATATTTGTGAAATGTTGGATCATCTAATTCAAGACTGAAGGAACATTTTGAACATACTAAGCGTATTGAAGATGATTTGGTACGTATGTTCAAGAAACATTCTTGTCTTGGAGAGGATTCAACTGATGAGTTTCCATATCGACCTTCCGACTCTTCTACAACTCTACAACTTGTATGTGCACTACCAATCGATGGGAGTTATCTAGGAGGATGAGAGTGAAGAAGATGTTTGAACTTAATATATGCATGTATTGTTTTATTTAGTACTGCTTGTGTTAGTTAGTTAAGTTAGATTGCATTTTCTTTCTATTGTTGCTCTATTTATTTTTTATGCTTTGTATTTTGATGTTTAGATTTCAGTGTTAGGATATTGGTTTGCTTTAGAACACATAATTTGATATTTTGTTGGCTTGAAAACTGTTAGTTTTTATTAGCATGGATTTTATATATAAATGTGAATTTATGTTGTTTGTGAAAGTTTGGTGTTAGAATGTTGTTTATGTATGCTTAGAAATCCCAACATAGTTACAATACACAAATAGAGACTAGACGATTGATCCAAGAACGAGCATTTACAAACCTGGACGGCAAGATTGAAAGGTTGATCCTTGCCAGAAATTGGGAAAGATTCTACTACTTTACTGTAATAGCAATTGTCCCCATGATTTAGGAGTTTTGTTCCAACTTGAGGTTCACTGTTGATGATCACATACTGGTTAGAGGTAAACAAGCTGAATTTACTGCGGATCATATCAATACTTTTTATGGGCTAAGAAGTGTATTTTTTATGAATATGTTGCATTATTGATGATTGATTCATCACTGGATGCAGTGCTTACCTTTTTGACTGATAGAAGAGGAGAGTGGAAGATTAAAAATAACAAGATAGTTAACTTCCCCGCTTCCATCCCGCTTCCATGTTGACTAGCCAATCAAAGGTATGACATCACTTTATTTTTTCTATATTTTTGCCAATGAATTATCTTGCCAATGTTATGAAAGATAGAGTGTTGTTGAACTATTGCATTTAGAACATGAAAGCAATAGATGTTGGTGCACTTATAGTTCATCATCCTCGAAGTATAGTTGGAAGTTCTACAACTAGTGGTTTGGGATATCTTGCTTTGATTTTCACCTTATGTGAACAATAAGGAGTAGAGTCCCATAGAAATAGAGAATGAATACAACCATAGAATCCTATTGGGAGGCATATGATTCAAAGAGTTGAAACATTTGTTGAATATAGAGCGGGAAGAATGGATAGACCCTCTACATCAGTTGTAGGGGCATCTACTTCTTTTGCCCTGTATCATTAAAAAACATTATAGACCAACACATGATTCAACAAATGTACATAATTAATATTCAGGGTCAATTGGGAGAGATTGGAGAAATAAATACTTATAATGATGAAGAGAAATAAATAGGAGAAATAAATACTTATAATGATGAATATCAGTAGAGGAAAGTTCAACATGATATTGATTTTGAAAATTTTAAGGTGAGACATCTAAGGGGAGAGCCCAATGTGGAATTTCCTCCTTGTCCTAGTTTCACTCTCTATACTCCTATTAGAGATGAAGATGAGGAAGAAGAAGAAGAAGATGATTATGATGATGAGGAAGGAGATGAATATTGATACTTTTATGAGTAATGTATTTTGTTTTTGTGTTTGTTCGTTATTTGTGATTGAAATGTGTTGTATTTTCATTTGAACTGTTGTAGTAAAAAATTTTCATGTTGTGTTGTGGACATAATTGTAATAGTAACTATAGAATTTTACTTTTTTTGCATTTTTAGTATTTCGAGTTTTGTTTTTCAATTTTTGTATTTATGATTTTAATTCTTAGCAAATTCTTTAGAATAGTTATTTTTCATTTAATGCTTTAAAGTCTGTATGTTTTTAAAGTTATTACCTGCAGTATACTAGAGCCAGTTTCATAATCAGAAATCCTCTGCATGTCTGTTTTTTTTTTCATGCTTTTACTGATTTCTTTCGCCTACTAAAATTTTGTATTAAAACATTTTAAAAATTTCTTAAAACTTAAGTTAAGGGGGGAAGAAAAATTTATTTTGAAAAGAAATAAGCTAGATTTTATTTGTCCTTAATTAACTATATTTTTAAAATTAATTTAAGTGATCTTAAGGCCACCGTTGGCTTCCTTCCCTTAATTCTCAGTCAGAAAATTTTAGCATCACAACTAGCAATCTTCTTTTAATTCTCATTCAGGCGATATTGGCATAGCAACTCACAATCTTCTTTAAATGCTCAGCCTGACAATCTTGGTGTCACAACTGGATTCGTTCCTTTAATGCTTAGTTCGACAAACTCTTGTAAGGAGTTTCTTGTAAGAAGAAAAGAATGAGACTTTATGAAAATTCATAAACTAATATGAATTTATAAAGTGAAGAAAGGTCTGGAGTTTTGGCTTTAAGAAGAGGATAATGAAGTTCAATACTATTAAAGGCTATCTAGATACAATAATCTTCACTTGAAAGAAAAAAAGGGAAAAAAGAAACGAAATGATTGAAAGATCCTAAAAGAAAAAGAAAAGAAAAGAAAAGAAAAGAAAAGAAAAAAATAAGTGAGGAGAAGCTTGAGGAGATGCCTAATTAAAAATTGGCTTAACTTGAATCAATTAAAGGAATAAGCTTTATTACATTTTCTGAACTTATTTTCTAAACTTATACTAAACTTATACTGGAGTATTAGTAGCATTCTTAGTAAAGTCTTCATGAAGTTCTTTTTCATATGAATATTGTAAACGTTCTTAATATGACAAGTTGTAATTTTTATTGAAATGAATAGAGTTTCAGAAATCTTAAATTTGATTAAATTTGATTACTAAGTATTTTGATTACTAAGTATTCATAGACTTAGAATTTGAATCTAAGTTATTAAAGGTTTTTCTTAAATTTTGATATTCTATTAATTAAACTAAAGTATAGAATTTGTAAGTAAATCTCTAACAATTTGGGGTTTTTTTGGTCAAAATTGGTCAAATTGATCAAATTGAGCTCAATGGAATGGTTCAAACTGATTTGGGAGATGTTTGAAGTGATTTTGAAGGTTTTGGGACAATTTGGGTCACCAAGGATATTTTGGTAATTTTGGCTAAATGAGGTGTATTTTGGCAATTTAGGTGGTTTGAAATGGTTTGAAATTATTTTTGGACAAATTTGGGTATTTTGGGTAACTTTCAGAATTTTGGCCAATTTTGGAGTTTCAACAATTTTGGAGTTTCAAGGGCATTAGGGCATTTTGGTAAATTGTGTAGATTTGGGGCAAAAGGCTAAATTTGGTATTTTGGTAAAATTGGGGTGTCAATCACCCTACTTGAGCCATGGACCAATGGAATCCTCTACCTAATGGATTTAGGGGACCATTTACATGACTACATGAGTCTTCCAAATGACCAAGGGACCAAACTTAGGTAAGCTTGGGCTTAAGGTAGGGAGTGGAAGTGTAATGTGCAAGTGTGTGAGTGAGAGCAACCAAGACTACACCACTAGAGGGTTGACCCTAAGGCCAAGTAGTCCTATGGGGATTCATCTTAATCTCCCCCATATTGACCCCACATACTATGTGCTAGAGGTTAGGAATAATATGTGGAACTTTAAGTTAAGCAGAGAAGAGTTTGGAATTTCTAATGGTGATGTTTCCTTTCTAGTCCTCTAGGAATTATCAACAGGAAAGTCTGATGGCTAGAAGCTAGGATACTAAAGAGGAAAAACTAGATCTTAACCAAAAGTGGGGTTAAAAAATATTATATGGGTTGTGACACAATACCACTATATTCACTAGCATAAAAAAATAATTTATTGAAGTCATATGTGAGCATTGGACATTGGGCCGACATGGTCTATTGAGACAATGAACCTTCTAAGATCCCGAGAGATGGTTAAGCAAGAAGAGTAGAACTACTCTACACTTTGGGTGATGTCATAACCCTGAATGGGACTCGCAAGATCTTTTTTTCTGGTATCATCCATAGTGTGGAAGTGGATCAAATATATGATCTATAAACTTGTTGCATGGTGTATTCTGTTTCCTTCATCTAGTCTTGATAGTTGCATAGTTAACATCATGAAAATAGATTGTATTTCATTGCATATTGATCATCGCAATTTTGAATGAAAAATCTCTATAGACTTACTCATAAGTCAAAGTGATGTAGTCTTTGGCAACAAAATCAAGACATTGGGTCTAGGGAAATTTAGTAGGGTCTGCTCTATTAAATTGTCGTGAGGTTTAATTATGGTTGTAAGTGAGAATAGTGCTGACATTGACAAATATTGTATGTCCTTGGAAAGAGTATCACAATCACTTCAGGAACATGAAATGCTCAAAGCAACCAATCAGTTACAATTGAGATATAATGCTACAAAGGGCCAAGCCCATGCAACTATAATGACATAATATTACTCACATGTTCTGATATTGTCATGTTATGACTGTTGATGTTTGTCATGAGCTATGTCTATAAATTTGTTTTTAAATATTTCAATCAAATGAATGCATCAATGAAAATAAATATGTTCATATATGATTTGATGTTCTTCTGTCCAAAAAGGAAGATATTTTATGTTTAAATAGTTTGTTGTTGAGTAACTCATAAGTTTCTATCAAGATGATGTTTAGATGACATAGAAACAAATTTTCAGATTGACAGTTGTCGGGTAACTTCTAAACTTGAAAATTCTAATGAAAATCACAAACATTCTCCAAATTAAACATGCGACTCTCAAACACAACAATCAAAACCTCAACGAATTAAAACCTTTAGAAATAGAAGTTAAACGAAGAAACCTCTCTTAGTCTTAAGGATATCATACTTAGATTATCCTAGTTGCTACATGGATAAGATGTAATGTCCCTTGCATTGTCATAAACCAAAATACAATTGAAAAACTCTTTTGACAAACCAACAAACCAACAAAACAAATCTAATAAATTCATAATACAAACAAAACACACACAATTAATCCAATTTGCACTTCTTCGGGTTCGTCGAAGTTATAGCCCACCTCACATGACACTAACACAATGGGACTAGAATGACTGATCTCAGACCAGACGGAGTTAGTTATGGAGATCAATCTTCTAGGCCAACAACTTTAAATAGAGGTGTGTAACAAGAATCTTTTCAAAATAGCCTATCGCACATTAAAAGAATTTTGTTTTTCATCCATCGGGAGGAGCACACCTCACTTGGCACTATCATGAAGTGATTAGGTTGATTGATTTTAAATTAGTCGGGACAAATTTTGGTTGTCAATCCTTTGGACTATTTAAGCTGAAATGTGACAAATATCACATGCTTATTTCAGTTTAGCCAATCTTAACCTTTTTTTGAACCATCTTCAGGCCGATTGACCTCCCAACAACTGTTAATATGCTGAGAAGTAAATCTAGGTTAAGGTATGTCTTACTTTTATCAAGTATGCACGTTGCATACCAAAAAAATATCAATGAACTTAGTTTGAATTTTTTTAAATATCCACAAGTTTGGCTTTAGTCCATTGGAAGTTGTAGCGCACTTCATTTGGCACCATCACAATGGCATCAGGTTGATTAAACCCAAGTCAGTCAAGGTTGGTTTTGTGGATTAATCCTTTAGGTTTGATAATTCTAAGTTAAGGTAATTCTCTTGACAAACTTTCTCTTAGTCCAACTTATTACACACTGACGAGATATTTTGTTCCTTCCTTTAGAGTCCATTAGTTTTAATTAGACTATAAACAACCTTAACCAAAATAATGGCTTGACTGATTAAAATTAGGATAGATTTATGCCCATGTAACCATTTACTAGAATCATTCATTACCTTGCTCTGTGTCGTAAATCCATACTTGAAGTTAGGGTGCACTAACCTATAAAATCAACTAGCTAATGTCAGTGGATTTTTTGGTCCAATCAATTTAGTACTTTTGACATTAAAATTTTTGATTGATCCATATGCACCTTTTGAATTGTTTAGTCTAATAAATGCCTATGAAGAATGCTTTTATTTCTCAAGTCTGTAGGCTATTAATCAACAAAAAGTTGGTATTGCAGTACACGCCTTAACTGAGTAAGCCTATATTATAGCCATTAATCTCTAGTATGGTCACTTAATACCTTAGAGCAAGGTAGTTTGATCTATTTTGACCTTGACCATTCCCTCCACAGGTCTAGTTGAGGATCCGTCAAAAGTTGGAGCACGACCCATATAGGTACCATCATGATGAGATTAGGTTCATTAATCTATTCATTGTTATGTTTGACAACATAGTTTAATAATTTTGAGTTTCTAAGACTAAGTTAAAGCAATTCCCTTAATTTTCTTAGTTTGACTCATCAAAGATCAAAGATCAAACATCTATCTTTCTTTTCTCAGGTTCTTCAGTTTTTGTTGACATAGTGGCTTCAATAAGAATTGGCTTCTTGGTTCTATAGCTCTAGGATGGGTCCTAACATATTCATTGCACATCACCAAGTTAGGATCGTTGTGCCTTTCTAGTGTGTAATAGAAGAACAGGCTGGAGTTGGCTCTCCATTGTTAGAATGAAGTCCAGACACGGTCCCCACACTGAGCAATTGAGTTCATTTATTTATTATACTTTTGGGTATAATAAAACAATGCATTGGTTAGTGTAAACTAATTTTGAAGCAAGTGACACTATTTCTAGGAACCCATTTTAGTTTCATTCATTGAACACCTAAAAAATAAACTAACACAACCAACATAACAATATCTCCTACTTCTCAGTTCATTGACCTCAATCCTCGCACTAGATTTAACAAGTTAATGTCTTGACACTGTAAACATAGTAGAGTATGTGCAACATTCTAGTATTGTCATTATACACCACAAAAAAAAAACATTAGAAGCCTAAAGCCCAATGGTTCACTTCTAAGACAACTGGGTCTATGCATAAGGTAAACATAAGTCCCTAAACTATCTACTTTAAGCTAAACACTAATTTGTTTTTAGTTTTGAACCCCATATTATCTATCCTTATCAAGTCACCCTTGAGCACCTCTAAGAAAGAAAAAAAATTCCTATATTGTCACTCCTAATATGTTCAGGCACAACACAAATTCACATAACAAATACAACACAAACTTTCAAACTTCCCTAATGCAATTGAATCAAATTCTAAGCATAATTAAACCAACATCTCTATTAATCACAAAAGAACTGTGCTTCATGAACAAATCATTTTTATCAACTTTTTAGGATGGATGTTAATGTAGAAACTTCATCAACTTCTTCTTATCAGCTCTCAAGATGAATGATGGATCCAGAACAGTTCTTTCTAATTTAGTCACTTAGTTTATTTACTAGATTGGATGTTATTTCATGTGCTTTTATTTTCTATTATAGACAAATTCTCATCTTCCTTTTGCTAGCTCTCAGGATAAATGATAGTTCCAACATAGTTATTCTTGACTTTGTTGCTTTGTCTACCTTCTAGGATGGATGTTAGTCCTCATGCTTTCCTTCTTAATGGACACTTTATCAACTACTTCTTGTTATCTCTAAGGGTAAATGATAGTTCCAGCACTTTCTTTCCTGATCAAACCAGGTGGTCTATTTTCTATGATGAATGTTAGTCACAGTACTTTCCTTCCTAGGTTGTTCAAGTCTTGTTTTCACTCTGTTTAGCCCTTAGGACATATATAAATCCCCATGGTTTCCCATCCTTACTTAATCATCCTCATTCACCTCTTCAATTGGATGTAAATCTACATTATTTTCCACACTAATGCATTCAAGTGAACCCAAAATTCCAAGAAGATCACAAACATTGCAAATCACAAACAAAGAACTCCAAATATTTTCAAATATCAAAACTTGATATCACGTGTCTAATCCATGTGACTTGGTTGATCGCTTTAGTTAACAACAATAAGTGTGCCAAACTTTGACCAATTTGCGACAAAAATTGAGAATCCATTTGTTGACCACATTTTTGGTCAACCAACTCACATTTGACTCAACATGCACTTATGGAGCCCCTCTCTATAACGACTTGGTCACTCCTGATTTGAGATTAACCATGCCTAGAAATTCTTGGTTGCGATCATGCCCAGATTTGGTATAGCTATGCCTATGAGTTTCTTATCATGGTCACACTCAACTCAAGCAAAGCTACACCCTTGAGTTTCTAGGTGTGCTCAAGCTTAGTTTGAGCGGGCATGCCTGAATGTTCCACGATGTGATCACAACCAATGTTGGCATGATCATGTCCTTAAGGTAGGCTAATAATCTGAAGACTTCGTCCATGGATCCAGTGATGAAATGTTCTGTCACTTTTCTTACCACAATCTTTGGTGCCTCCATCTGGATTGTCGACACATCACTCAATCGACAACCAAGGAGGCCTGGGTCTCAGACTCCCCAACCTATCACAAGACACCTCTTCTACAGAATCCAGAGATTCAAACTCTTTGATCTCTATTGCCAGGAAAAGGAAGAAGAAGAGCCTCCTCCTTCCGTCAACTATGACAGCCTATCTTTTGATTACGTTCCTCCCCGTTCCTCTGTTGTTCTTTTCCTCTATAGTAATTACTTGGTTTCTTTAAATTATTTTGAGTTGTATCTTTAAACTAACCCAAATCAGTGGCCTTCAATTAGGCTTGGGTTTTGGTCTGACTCAGGTCTACCCAAACTCAGCTTAACCCCAACCCAACCAATAATCAAACCCGACGTGATCCAACCTAACACTGACCTAACACAATTTTGACAATACCTGACCTAACTTAGGTCCAACATAGGTTAACCTAGGTTCAACCGAGTTCAACCTAAGTCCAACCAAGTCAACCCAAGTCCAACCTAAGTCTAACCCAAGTTAATTGAGGTCTAACCCTGAACAACCCAAGTCAAACTTGAGTCAACCCAAGTACAAACTAGCTTCAAACTTGGCTAACCTAGGTCTCTCCAGGTCCAATCCAAGTCCAACACAGGAATAACCAAAGCCAATTCAGGTCCAACCCAAGTCTAACTTGGATTCAACCCTTGTCTAATCTTGGTCCAGCCCATGTCCAACCTATGTTAGGTCAAACCTAGGTCTAGCTCTGGTAAACACAGGTCTATCCTAAGTCCAAACTATGTTCAGACTAGGTCCAACCTAAGTCTAGCCAAGGTTAATCTAAGTCAACCTTGGTCATTTCAGATCCAACCGAAGTCTAACCCAGGCCAACCAAAGTTCAACACACGTCTAACAAGGTCCAACCTAAGTGCAACCTAGGTCTGTCTAAGGGCAACCCACGTCAAAACTAGGTCCATTTTAGGTCCAATTAAGATTCAACTTAGGTCAAAACTAGCCGATCCAATTTAAGCTCAAATTTGAGTTGATCTTACCCAAAAAACTAGTTTACGTTAGCTTAACTCCAACCCAACTAAGGCCCAAGCCAAGAATCATATATCATGTGATGTTTCATAAATCAAGTGTCATGTTCATGTTTCAGGTTTCAATATATGCATAATGCGTAGTTTTTTTAAAAAAAAAATTCATAAAAATTGTAAAAATAAAAACTATGAAGAGAAAATTACACAAGATGGTCTCTCCCCAAGAACTCAAAGTTTAAAAACAAAATTGAACTTCAAAACTTAAAAATATCTTGATTTATTATCACGACTTACAAACTTAGGGACTGAAAAGAAGCATGAATTAAATATCAAAACTCAAATAATATTTAAAACACATCATGATAAGAAAAATAAAAACTAAACTTAGGTACATCTGACATGAATCTTAGATTAGCCAACTTAGACAATAGAATCAAGGATCACACACTTGTTCTAAGTTAATCTCAGTATAGAAAACTAGTTTTGTTGAATAGGTTCCCTAGTTAGAGCTAAGGAATAAGACATAAAAATTAGACAACCTACTTCCTTAAAGTAGACAGAATGCCTTAGGATGATGTAACTCATGATTTTTGTCAAAGGTAATTTATAACTCCTTAAAACTAAGAATCCCCCACATGCCATGAGCATGTATTTAAAGGAGAGAATTTTGATCGGGGACATTATTTGAAAATTATAGGTTAGTTTACCCATCAGGATTCCATGTAGAGTCTAGAAATTTCATTTTTATCTTGAAATTATTCTCACCAGACTTTGTACTTTAGATTATTTGATCCAATCATATTTGTCAGTCATATCAAGTATTCATAAGTCATCTTTTGACTCCACTTGCCAAATCAAATGCACTATTAGGTTATCCCAAATTCTTTGCTCGTCACTCATCAGATACACTTTCTCCCTTGGATAGTTAAATCGGTTCACTTGGCCTTTTGATTGACACACCATCATTGAACTATCAGTCCCATCCTTTTGAGCTCAATTCTTTGAACTTAGATCCTTTCATCATCTCCATCACCCTAATTATGGAAATTCAATTTTTTGGAAAGAAAACTCATTGCATTAGAATTTTTTGTAGGGTTTACACCTCTAGATAAGTAACTAACCAAAGGGCTTGTCCTTGTAGGGAACAAGATCCCATAATTAAAACAAACCTTATCTTACATATGTAAGGTAAAAAAAACTTATTATATAGACATATTAAAATATTCATAAGCTGGGTGGTCAAACACGATTTTAAGGTAATAATTTTATTTCTATTGGGAAGATATGTTATTTTTCAAAATGTTCTGCTCAATCATCTGTATAAAAGTCTTCCAAAAAAATTTCTATGTTGTGTGGTGACACAAAAATCCCCCACTAATTAAGTTCAGAAATAAAGAATGAGCCTCTTGCTCATATCTCACTCACCTTTGTTGCATAAACTCTTACTCAGACATGGCCCACAAATGAAACTGTAAACCCAAGGGACATGTCTAATATGAATAAATCATCCCGATTATCAATAAGTGCCTAATTTCATGACTTAATAAACTCGCTCAAAGGTAGTCGGTGGTCACATGGTTATAAATAACAATAAGAGAATAAAAAAATAACGTATAAAGTAAAAGGTATGGAATTATTATTTTATCTAATAGTTATAGACAAAAAATGTTAGTCAGCCATTTTTACAAAAGGACTCACTAATAGTATAAGTAATCACTCACTCATCAACTCATTTACTTACTAAATCGCTCATTCTTTGAATCGAGAAGAGGTGTCAACCCAATTTCTATGAATATTTTTATGAATCACATCTAGTGCCAAGAAAACAGGCATGCCCAGGTAACATTTCTAACCTACTCTGATAAAGGATGCATTAGTGCAATTTTTACCATATGTTAACCTTAATTTTTTTTATAGATATCGATTGACCTTTATGTTTGAGCTACATTGACTTGAGTACAAGTTACTTTAATGAATAAGGGCAAGAATTATTCGTTGGATATTACTTGTTTATTGGCCACCACTTACCACCTACCAACCGCCTCATTAAATTATACTTTGTAGCCATCAATTATATATATATATATATATATATATATATATATATATATTTAAAACAAAATAGCAACCATGGCTCCTTACATGTTAAATATCAAAAGGGGAAATACAAGGGTTGGAGAGTTAAGAACCCTCCCAAAAACATAAACTGGAGATAAGTAAGGGGAGCACAACCTTCCCCCAAAGGGTCTACTTCACATAGTAATTACAAACATTTGATGTAGGGGAGTGCCAAATTATCTCCCTTCAGCAGAAACTTTAATTCAGGTGTAATTGACAGTCCAACAAAAGTTTGTTCAGTGTTTCTACCCTGGGAAGCAAGCCAATGAGCTGGGCAGTTACCTTCTCTATGAATATGCTTAATATTGATCATGTAGCTGGGTATAAGGGCAGCTAAGAGATTGTTCCATCTGCTTATATTCCAAGGGGGGCTTCATCATGAAGGAGGATTTGAATGCAAATGGTAGAATCTGTTTCAATGATCAAAGGACCCATCTTACAGTAAGAAGCAATCCTGATGGCCCAGTAGATAGCTATGAATTCAGCCTCTAGAGCATCCTTTGCCACAACAGGAGCAGTGAAAATAAATGATAGGAGAACCATGAATTCAGCCTCCAGAGCATCCTATGATTTATATATATATATATATATGGCTGCGCAATTTGCTCTGCTAGGGTTTGTACCCTAGCAATGGTGGTTGGTGACCATCTTTCTTCTTTAGTGCTCCTCTCATTGTTGTTATTGCACATTTTTGGTCTTTTGGATGTACTGGTGAAGCGGCCTCTTCTTCCACTGTGGTGCTTTTCTCATTTAAGGTTTCTCGGGCTCACACTTTTTTAAATCTACGGCTAGTTTACTGTTCCATTGGTTTTCACTTCATTGCTAGCTTGTCTGTTTTGATACAATGGAAAATACTCTTTCCTAAGCTGATCCAAACTTTGTTGGAAAATCATCTTTTGCTAAATTTGTGGCTCTTGGTGCTGCTACCTTGGGGGATAGATTGTTATTTTCTCAAGAATATCATGACTCTTTTGAAAGCACTGATTTTAACCCTCTCTTTAAAAAAGGCAGGAGGAAAGGGGGTAAGCTTGCTCTCATTTTCACTGAAGCTGAGAACAATGAGCTCAATGATAGATGCAAATTCACACTGATTGGCAAATTTCTTTTGGGCCATCAAAAAGTGGATTGGATATAGAGAACTTTTGATGATATGAAGCTTTTAGGCTCTTGGAAGGTGGGGTTACTTATATGTGGACCTAATGGTAGACACGTGATGATTCAATTGGTTAAAGAAAAAGACTATTCAAAAATCTTGTCCAAAATGATCATTTACTTTGAAGACCAACCAATGAAAATTTTAAAGTAGACACTAGCATTTGACCCTTCACAAGAAAACCCTACTAATCCTATTGGTTTAAACTTCCAGGTTTAAAGTTACAATATTTTCACCATAAAATTCTTTTTTCGATTGGAGCTCTATTGGGGAGACCAATGAAACTTGATATCTCCACTTATAGCTTGTCCAGACCCTCTGTGGCAAGGATCTTAGTTGAAAGGGATATCATACTTCCACCTATAGAGGAAATTTGGTTGGGGACTAAATTCAATGGATATTGGCAACCTATTTTAACTGAGCAGAAATCATATTACTGCAATCATTGCAAAATTTTTTGCCATAATGATGACAAATGTTATATGCTACACCCACATCTCAAAATAGGTGGAAAAAGAGGTACTTCTACTGCTGAAGTGAAGGAACCTTCTCCTACAACTAATATTCCAAATGTTCCTGCTAGTTAATCTAGAAAGGTTGAAAGACACTATGCTTCTAACCTAATTCCCTCCCGTTTGGATCTGGATCCTATTAAACCCTCAGAAGGAGTAACTCTTCAAAACAATTTTATTCCTATTCCACGATTAGAGGAGACCAATCTCATTGTGGTGGAGTCTCCTGTGAATTCTCCTAGAGAAACATTCCTACAGGATCCCTACCAATTCACTTGACTGTGAGGTTCCTCAACATGTTGCAAATGTTGAAACTCATGCACAGTGTTCACTTTAGGCTGTTTAGATGGAGGGGCAACATTTGACTCAGTTAACTAAAATCCTTTCTGAGGAATGGCATATACAAAAAAGTAGCAAAAAGAAAAAGAAATGTTGGGTTGAATTACAACACCTATTTGAGGATCAAACAGCTTTTGGAGTAAATACCACACTAGCTACTACAACAACCATTTCTGATACCTACCCCAAAACTAGAGGGAAGGGTAAAACCCTTTCCCAATGATCAACTTTTTATGCTGGAACATTAGGGGGGTTTCTCACTCAGCTTCCCTCAAGAGACTAATCTATCTAGTCAAAACTCATAAACTCTGATGCTTTGCTGTTTTGGAGCCTATGGTTACCAAACAACCTCAAAAGATACTCAAGAATTTCCCCAAATTTAGACACTATGTTAATATCAATAATAAAATATGGTTCTTTTATAGAACTGAGATGTAATGGACTATCTTGGTTGATCACTCACAGTTCATCCATTTATAGTTTTCCATTGATGCACATATGGGCTTTGCTACTTTCATCTATGCAAGCTGTAATGTTAACTCACAACTAACCCTTTGGTAGGATTTAGTTCAATTAAGTCATAATATCAATTCTTTTTGGATTGTGGGAGGTGATTTTAACTGCATTGCTTCACCACTGAAAAGAGGGGAGGGAGGTGTCCTTTAACTTCTACCATGACCAAGTTTAATGATTTTATCACTAAAGCTGCACTTTTTTATTTGGTTTTTCAAAGCCAACCTTTTACTTGGAGAAGAGGAACCTTGTGGGAGAGATTAGAAAGAATGCTGGGAAACTCTCAATGGCTCCAAACCTTTCCTTATACCCAGATTTCTCATCTTGCTATGCCTGTTCTGACCACAGACCTTTGCTTTGTATCATCAACAATTCAAAACCTACAGGCAGCTATTCTTTCAGGTTCCAAAATATGTGGGCACTTCACCAAGATTTCATTAAGGAAGTTGATAAGGTTTGGGTTACTGAACAGGATACCAGTCCCTGCAAAATTTATGGAATCTTCAAAAAATGGTGCCTTCCCACCTCAAAAGTTGGAATTGGGAGAAATTTGGGAATGTTCATAACAACTTAAAAGCTGCTGAGGAGGAAGTGCTCAAACTTAAGGCCAATCTTCAGCAAGGATTAAACTCTGAAGCTGATCTTCACACTGCAAATGTTGTTTTGGCCCAAATCAAATACTATGAAACTTTTCTGAAACAGAAAGTTGTCAGCATTAAGTTTACTGAAGGGGACAGAAACTCAAGCTGCCATCATGCTTGTCTCAACATTAAAAAAAATGGAATATGATTCTCTCTATTACCGTTTCTGATGGGCATAAACTCACTAATGCTGATGACATAGTTAAGGATGTTGTGGCTTATTTTCAGAAGCTATTTAACAACAGGAATATCTCTAGAGCTTCTATTGCTGAACATCTATTTACTGATTGTAGGGACCTTCTCTAGAATGTTGATTTCTCTCAGATCCCTTTGGAGGATGAAATTAAGTTTTCTTTAGACTCTATTTATGGACTCAAGGCTACTGGTCCAATTGGATTTTCTGCTACCTTTTATCAATCAACTTGGACTAGAATCAAAACTGAAGTCATTCTCGCTGTGCAGGACTTTTTTCGGAGATAGGATCCACCAAGGTATTTTACTGCTTCTATTATTACTTTAATTCTTAAGAAAAACTTTGGAGGAATTGGGGGGACCTTAAACATATCATTTTAACCAATGTAGTCTCTAAAATCATCAACAAAAATTTAAGTGTTCAGGCTACAACCCTATCTGAATAAACTAATTTGTGACAATCAAGCTACTTTGGTTAAAGGAAGATCCATATATGATAATATTGCATTGACTCAAGAACTCTTGCTGGATTTAGACAGAAGATGCAGAGGAAATAATGTTATTTTCAAATTGGATCTCAAGAAGGCCTATCAGGCCATTAATTGAGATTTTATACTATAGACTCTTTCTGCTAGGGGCTTCCAAGCTAACTATATACAACTCATTCATAGGTGGCTTCAGTGCAATGCTCATTTAGTGCTACTGAATGGTAAAGTTCATGGACTCTTCAGTGCATCCAGGGGCATTAAAAAGGTGATCCTTTTTCCCACACCATTTTTTATCTTGGCTTTTGATTACCTTTCCAGGCTTTTAAATCAGATGTTTTCTAAGACTCCTTATTTGGCAAACTATCATAATTCTAATATAGACATCAGCCATCTCTCCTATGCTAATGGTATCAAAATTTTCTCTAATGCTTCCAAGACTTCTGTGAAAGCTCTTTTTTAGTCCCTCAAAAATTTTTAGATCACATCAGGGATGTAGCTAAATCTTCAAAAATGCCAAATCTATCTCTGTGCTCAGGCCAAAGATCAAACCAGGCAATGAATTTCTAGTTATACAGAATTCAACATTGCTTCACTGCTTATCAATTACTTGGGTGTTCATCTAATTATGGGCGGAGTTAAGCAAACCCAATTCAACGATATTATTGATAAGATTAAAGCTCAACTTCAATGCTGGACCATTTCATTTCTCTCTAATGGGTAAGGTTCACTCTATTGAAAAGCATGAAAAGCATTCTTATAGCCCTTCCAGCTTATGCATTACAAATGTTCTGCATGAAGAAAGTACTCAAATTACTTTAGGTAGGATTTTCAATAAATTCATTTGAGCTAGACAGATAAAGCAATATCACTGGCTTTCTTGGCAGAAATTATGCAAACCCATACAAGCTGGAGGACTGGGTTCAAAAGCTTCCAAAACTTAAACTTCATCAACCTATGCAAACCATGGATCAAATTCAGGGCCCAGGATTGTGTTTGGTCAAAATTTTTTTATGGGTAAATACTGTAAAACTGTCCTCCCTACACTGATTACTAGGAAGCTAGGAGATTCCAAACTTTGGGTAAAGCTCCTATCCATTAGAGAACAAGCAGAAGAACTCTTTATCTAGGAGTTAGGGGATGGCCAAATTAATTTCTAGCTATACCAGTGGAACAACAATGGTGATAAGCTTTATTTTCTAGCAGCTCCCATACCTGTCAAGTGAAAGACTACTAGACTAAAAACCAGTGGAACTGCAGGTTGCTAGAGACTATTCTAACTCCTGCCAAGACACATCAGGTAATTAACACACCAATATGTGCTGGACAAAGTGACAAAGTAGTCACCAAGCAACCTCCTTCACCAAAGCTTTCCTCTTTTATATATCATAATTTCTTTCAGTGGAATCCATTGAACTAGGGTAAGGAAATTTTGGGTAAGCTACTCACCCCATATATGCCCTTTTTTTGTTGGAGGCTCTAGCTAATACTGCTACCTACTGATGAAATTTTTAAGCTCAAAGGGTTAAGGGGATCCTCATATTGCTGCCTATACAATAATGCAGAGGAGTCTCTAGGTCATCTATTTTTTCAGTGTCCTTTCTCCCAACATGTTTGGTCTGGTCTCTTGAATCAGTTAAACCTGGAAAAATTTAAATTAAGATGGGACATAATCTCTATTTGCTGGTCAATATTTCAAGAAGCCAAGCATTCTGTTATTCTATGCATTGTGGCTTGGTTTATTTGGATGACTAAACATCAAGAAAATTTTAATGAGAGGCAACTTATGGTAAAAGGTGTGGTAACAAACTGTATCTCATGCATCCAAAAACCTATCACACATTATAAATTCAAGAATATCTATTTGATTTTTGTTGCCAATGAAAAGATGATGCCCCCTCCCTCTCTTATTTTTTGGACCCCTCTCAAGCCTAATTTGTTAAGGGTTAACACTGATGGAAGCTACTCAAATGGTGATGCAAGAATTCGAGGAGTCTTTAGGAACTCCTTTGGAAAATGTCTCTTACTCTTATATTCCCCAACAGTGGCATTGGATCCAATGGAAGCTGAGATGATTTTTATTTATTCGGCTATTCACATTGCCAATAATTTGAAGATCACTCACCTAGTAGTGAAACCTGATAGCATTATTTGTATCAAGATTTTGCAATGGCTGGATACACCTCCTTGGCACATTAGGAAGTGGAAGAGCAAAATCCTCTCATACTTCAACTCCATTTACATTACTATTACTTACATTCTTAGAGAGGGTAATCATCCAGTGCATTGGTTAGCTAATTTTGGTAGAAACACTGAATTATGTTCTGTCACCAACTCTATTTCTCAATCTCTAGCTTTTCTACTTCATGGGGATAAGCTGTCCATTCCCCATATTAAAACCTTGTAGTTGTACTTCATTCGAGTTTATATATGTAGCCCAAGAGGCAAATTTTTGGATATATATACATATATATATA
>NW_018251987.1:42578-43581 GCF_001263595.1 Phalaenopsis equestris | reverse complement strand
TGAAAAATCACATTTTCTCCTCTAATGTCTTAATAAACCCATTAATGAGGTTAGAAAAAAATTTTAAACACATTTGAATTGAATTTGACAAATTATGAAGTGTTGGAGCCGAAGTGTTGTATGAAGTGATAGAGCCTCAGGGGCAAATGTGTAATTTTGGAGATTTAGCCTTAATTAACATTTAGGCTTAATTCAAGAAGGGAAATGGGTAACCTTTGATCTTAATTTGGATATTTGAAACACGAGGGGTTAATTGGTAGAAACCAACCTCACTTTCCCAATTGAAAAAGATAAGTTAATAAATTTCTAAATTATTAAAATTTTGAAATTTTTTAAAATAAAATGAACCCAGAACTTAGGGGTATGACTTTTGAAGTCAATAATTAATCAATTTAATACCCCTATTTGATTTTCAAAAAAAATTCAAATCATGAATCATGACTACCTAAAGCTTAACCTTTTTAAAACTAATTAAGACACTCACCTAGGTCTTAAGGGCTTAGTAGTGACTTAGGCTAAATCAAGTTTCATTTAAATGAGGATTAAAAAAGTAAATATCATTATAAATTAAAGCATATTTCAAACACTACAAGCCTAATTAGGGTTAAAATTTGGCTAAGTGTTCCAATTACACTAACTTGCCTCTTTAAGGGTCTTCACCCACATAAATTTCAAAATTAAATTATAGATGAAATTACCTTACTCTTAGGGATAAATGAGACATCAATGTTCATTGAGAATTAGGGTGTTCTAAGGATGAATTATTAAGTAACATAATAAGTTTAAAAGAACTCGGGATGTTCCACCAGACAACGAGAGAGTAGCACGGATCTGCTTCTTTCTTTAGATCTGTTGGATAATTAAACTTCTAAGGACCCACAAAGATATGACATAAAGTTAAGAAAATTACCAAAACCTGACTTTTTGCCTCTATATAATCTGCCCTGAAATACATTTTGAGTTTCAGGTGGTGGAACGAGAAGACTCGCTAGGTACGCTTTTT
>NW_018251987.1:31383-42360 GCF_001263595.1 Phalaenopsis equestris | reverse complement strand
AAACTACAATTGCAACTAAATTAAGACGTCTCTATCAGATGATCGGGAATTCCTTGGAGGAGGTAACCTACGGTTGCTAACGAGGCTTCCCATGGTCTAAATGAAATTATGGAACTCATTAAGTTGAGTTTAGTAAGTTCATTTAGACTAAGTGAATCTAATAGAAAATAGTGGTACCGAAAAGAGAGAACCGTAGGATCCTAACCGGTGTCGCTCTAATCAACTTTAACATGCCCCCATAAAATTTAAAGAACTTCAACCATAGGGCCACCTGATTTTACATCATAACTTGACACACTAGAAAACTCAAACTCATCGCAGCAAGGAGCTTAGAGCTAACATGGTGGGCAGTACGACCATCTTCAATAACAAAACATGTCTTCCCAAGCTAAACCAATCTTCCTTCCTTAGACTTAAATAACAAAGCCATAGGACTTCGAGGTTACTTGCTTATGCAACGTAAATCCTCACCTTATCTTTAGGTTGTTGCATAGCCCTGCTATACATTATAAGCCCTAACTCGTCTTAAGATTCCGAGGTTGTCGTTCGTCACGACCTAAACGCTCACATCTTCCAAGCTATTTGTGTGATCGTTTCACATGAATGTAAGCCTTAACAAATAAAATTGACAGGATGAAACACATAAATATTTCTCCTTAAAATTGAAGCCAAAAATTAGGATGGCTTGGGAAGTCACCGAGGTTCTCCTCTGGATCCATGACATCCTCTAGTTTTTCCTCCTTTGGATTTCACAATAAAATGTTCCAAATTTGAACTAATCACCTTTCACAACTCTACATCTAATCTTGTTCAAATGTCCTTATCATTTAAACTCCTTAAAGATAATTTGTCTTGAATTTTATCGAGAGTATTCTTAGGTAATATTTGTTACCTAAGATGTAATTAACTATAGGGGCTTGCCCTTATAGGAAGCTTTTCCCGAAACCAGCATAATATATATATTAAATAGGGGAACTTGTCGGCAAATATAAAGGTTTTGCAGACCAGACGGATGTCATAAATTTTTTAGTTTATTTGATCGAGCCTCATCCTCAAGTCTTGTGTTTATCCTTCGGGATAGATACAGGGTTTGAGGTAAAGTGCTCTTTCATTTAAAATATAAAAAATATGGGGTAAGTTTGATTTCATACTTTTCTAAACTTAAACGTCCTTCCAAAGCGGCAACGGGATTTCGATTCCGATGACCGACGGCTTCTTACGGGCAACACCTCACTAACCCAAAAATAGCGCCGACAGAGACATAGTAATTTTTGTGGACCTCCGAGGTATCCAACAGGTCAGAAGAAAAAGCAAGTCCATGCCCCCCTCCCCGGCTGGTGAAAAGTGTCAACCTCATTTAAACTTATTATGTTGCTTAATAATCCATCCTGTAAATATCTTTAGTGTTCAGTGAACATCAATGTTTTAATTATCCCTAAGAGTAGGGTAATCATCATTTGTCATTTAATTTGTGAATTATGTGGTTAAAGACCTTAAAATGGAGTAAGTTAATGTTATTAAGGTACTTAGCCAATTTTAGCTTTAATTTGGGCTTGTATTGTTCAATTTATAGTTACATTCACTTTTCTAATCCCCATTTAACCAAATTTTATTTAGCTTAGGTCACTACTAAGCCCTTAAGACCTTGGTGGATGTCTTAGTTATTTTGAAAGAGATTAAGTTTTAAGTGATAATAATTCATCATTAAAACATTTGAATGTCACTTAAACATCAAATAGGGGTATTAAATTAATGAGTTATTAATACCCAAAATCATACCCCTAAGTCTAGGATCATTTAATTTACTAGACTTCCAAATTTTAATAATTTAAGAAATTACAAATTTATCCTTTAATTATAAAAAAATGAGATTGGTTTCTACCAATTAATCCATTGTGTTTCAGTCATCCAAATATGTTAATTAGGATAAAAGAGGTTGCCCATTTCCCTTTCTTGAGTTAAGCCTAAATGTTAATTAAGGCCAAATTTTCAAAGTTATACTTTTGCCCTTAACTCTGTCACTTCATAATTTATCAAATTTAATTCAAATAACTTTAGAATTTTCATCCTACTTTACTCATGGGTCAATTAAGACATCAGAGGAGAAAAAGGCTCTACACTTCAAAATTTATCAAATTTAATGCAAATGATATTATAATTTTTATCTCACCTCACTCATGGGTCAATTAAGACATCAAAGGAGAAAAAATGTTTTTTTCAAATTTTAATTTAATTTACATATTTATTTTTATGCAAAAATAGGATTTTTAAAAGGAAATTACATAACTTGACCAAGAAAAAGCATAATCCCTTAAAATTTTTACTATAGGTAAACCTAGACTAGAGAACCACTTGGACCAAATTTCATGATTTCTTGAGTTTTATCTGAATTATTAGAATTATTTTAATTTTTGGAGTGTTAAATAATTATAAAATAATTTAAGTGTAGAAAATGAAGTTTAATATTTTTATTAAATCTCTCTGAGGTCAAAGAACCTAGACAAAAAACTTCATTTTTTTTTATTTTTTTTAAATTATTAGAATTATTTAAGTGAAAATCCATTTTTTAGCCTTTTAAAAATTATTTTTAAACTTTAAGATTCAATATCTTCACTTGAAAAATTAGGGAAAATATTTCAATTGCTCCTAAATACTTAGGAAACAATTTAGAATATTTCCATGAATTTTATTAATTTTGTGATTTTTATTTAAATTTCAATTATTTATATATTAAAATAAGCTTAAAAAAATGAATTTTTTATTTTAATTACAATTTTAATTTTTTAAAAATTCTTCTAATCACTGAGAGCTCCCAAAACCAATTTTTATATTTTTTTGAGTTATATTTTAATTATTGAAAATCATTTTAGAGTCAAAAAGGTCATTTAACTTATAAAATCAAGTTAAGTTATCAAGTGAACTTCAAATGTTTTGAAATTTTTATGGTGATTTTTCTCAACTTTAATCATAGAGGAGAATTAAAATCAAGTCATTTAGATGATTATTTTTCCCAAATTAATGTTCTTTGTGTTTTAGGGTTTTGTGAGAGTTAAGTGTGTTCTTAATGACTTAGACCATGAAAATTTTTTTTAAGGATTCTCTGGTCACAAAAAACCTTCCAAAATTTCTTTGGATTTTTCTAAATAACATGCTAATTATTATGATTAATTTATCTAAATAATAGACATAAACTTGAAAAATATGGATCTCTGCCTAGAGGTCTTTTCTGACCTTGGAAAAATTGGAGAATATCCCCCATAACAGAGGCAACAACATGCCAAAATATAAAGCTATGGTGAAATTTCTACGTGCTTAGAGAGTTAAAAGACTCAAAACCATATTTAATTAACTAAAAATAAAATATGCATCAAATAAACTTAAAATCATTTTAACACTGTTCTCCTCTGTTCACTGAGCACTAGAGTATTTTTCCTTTATTTTTGTGATTTTTTTACACCAAGATATGAATTTTTGATGTTCTGACCATTAAATAAATAAAATAAAGCCAGCTTTTTCTACTTATCCAACGCAACGCCACATCATCCTGAGTGTCTCCAAAGCTCCACGCGGCGCCTTTAGGTTCAGTGCTACCATCAGAGTCAACCAAAGCCCTCCATTTGATGCAGGCGCAATCCGACGGCTGTGGGTCATCGTCCCCAAATAGTGTGAGCCCGTAACCATTAACCCTAAAACCTTAAGATCTCCCTCATTTCTCAACCAAATGACCTCAGATTTGATCTTGTGGACTCGCCAAAGTGGGACAAACATATCCATACAATAAACATGCCATTAAATTGGATCTATGCAAATAGGCTCGGGAAGAGGGGAAGTTCAATACCTTTGCTCTGAGAAGGGAAGCTTCAATCAGAGGTGTTCGACACATTTGTGGTGGTCCAACGAGGCTAGGAATTGAGCCTCTAGTCATGGTGAAGGTCTAGACCCAAATTCAATCAAGGCCAAATTTGGGTGTTGATCAAAGTCTAGTGTAAAGGCTCTCTATGAGGGGGGTTTGATGGGGCTTTGTCCTCTTTCACTGTGGTGAAGGTGTGGGTGAGTTTAATTTGATTTTTGTACATTATGGAGGTGTGGAGAGTTTTGACTTATCTCTGACAAGGATTTGAGCTCAAAAATTTATCTCAGTTAAGGGGAATTAGGGCAAGGAAGTGGTTAGGTTGCTCTAAGGAGGTCTCAAAGCGGCTATGTGAGAAATTTAGATGGGTCTCCTTGGGAAAATTTTAGCACCTCTCTTTTGGCCATGAAGGGGCCATTTATAGCCATGGCTGGAGAGAAGAGGCCATGTCCTGGTCATGAGTGCAAAAGCTTGCTTAGGTGGTAGGCTAAGTGGCTCTAAAGTTTAATTGGGGTGAGTTGGCTCATGATGGAAGAGATATTTGGTTTAAGACCCATAAATGGGTATGAATCCCTTAATTTAGGGACCCATTGGTCCATAGCTTGCTTTGGTGGGTTTTTTATGGTTTAGCCTAGTCCAAAGGAATGGCTTAGTGGATGTGGTGGTCTTTGGTTGGCCAATTTGGCTTGATTAGATCAAATTTTGGTGAAGGGGTCCATGTGGGTCAAAATGGCTAAAGTTTGGGTTTGGGTTAGGTTAGCCATAATTTTGAGCCCAATTAATTGATAGAAATTGTGTAGATGATTGTAATGAACATTTTAGGTGAAGGATTTAAAAGATTTTGAGTTCAATAGGGGGTTCAATTTGAAGGATTTTGGAAATTTGGTCACTTTGGGCATGTTGGGCTAGACTTGAGTCTAGATTGGGCTAAGCTTGGGCTAAGTCCAAATTTATTGTTGCAAAATTGTCAATAGGAATGTCATGAAGAGTTTTCAACATAAATTGGGTGCCAATTTTTTGGCCAAGACATTCAATTTGGTGAAATTTGGAGACATGGCCGATTTGGGGCAAATTTGGGGATTCTTGGACTTGGGTCAATATTAAATGAAATTGAGGATTAAACAAGGCCAATTAAAAGTGAATTTTGATGTGTAAGAATATTATGATAAGTTTTCAACAAAAATTATGGCAAATTAAGTAGGTTATGGGGTTCAATTTGGTGGGATTAAGTCATGTAGCCAAAATTGGGGGTTTGACTTATATCAAAATTGGGCTCAAAGCATGGGCCAATTAAACTTGAATTTAGTTTAAATTGGTCATATGAAAGGTGAATTTAAGTTTAGGATTGATATTGAAGAAAATTGGGCCCAAAAACCCAAATTGATGTACATTTGAGGTTAATTTGGGGAAATTGGGCCTTTAAAGGCAATTTGGGGGTTTTGGTCAAAATGGTCAAATTGGCCAAATTAGGTTCAATTGAAGGGTATAAATTGGTTTTAGAGACATTTGGATTGATTTTGGATGTTTTGAGAAAGTTTTGGGTGCCAAAGGTATTTTTGTAATTTTGGCAATTTTGGGGTTATTTTGGTACATTTGGAATTTTTGGGTAGTTTTGGGTAACTTGGGTATTTTCAAAAGTTTTGAAATTATTTTTGAACAAGTTTGGTTTTTTTGGGTGAATTTGAGGTGTTTGACCAAATTTGGGATTTGGGGGTGTTTAGGTAATTTGGGTAGGTTTGGGGGTGAAAGGTCAAATGGGGTGAAAGGTTTGGGGGTGAAAGGTCAAATTGGGTATTTTGGTAGAGTTGGGGTATCAACCACCCTACATGCGCTATGGACCAATGGAATCCCCATTCGGGTCCTCTATGTACTGGTCTTAGCGAAATCCTAGCCTAAGGCTACTAGATTTAGAGGATCATCTACATGAGTATCCCAAAAGTATCAAGGGCTCAAAGTTAAGAAATTTTTGTTTTGCATTTGTGAGTTATTGTAAGTGAGGTGATTGTTGGTGAGTTTTTTAGCTCTAGACCAAGTCCTATGGGAACTCACCTTGAGCTCCCCTATATTGACCCCACCTACTAAGTGCTAGAGGTTAGGATCAATATGTGGAACTTCAAGTTGAGCAAGGAGGAGTGTATAATTTCTAATGGTGGGGGTTCCTTTTCTAATTTTCTAAGAATAGTCAACAAGAAAGTCATATGGCTAGAACCTAGGCAACTAAAGAGGAAAAACTAAACCTCAACCAAAAGTGAGGTCAATAATGTCATTTTTTCGTTTTTTTTTCATAAATATTAGCATGTTCAACAAGTTCATTTCTGATCTCATCAAGTTCATTCGGTTTCAATAGTCTTTTCTCACTAGCATCTTTTAAATTAAAATTAAAATCCTTACCCCATAAGCTTTATGCTCTAGTTCTACTGGTAAGTAACAAGTATTTTCGAAAACAAGTATATGTGGGGATATTCCCATAGGAGTTTTATATGCTATCCTGTAAGCCCATAATGCGGTATCTAATCTAGCAGACGAATCTAAATTGTTAGGATTTATAATTTTTTTTAAAATCCTTTTTATTTTACGATTAGATAATTCTATTATACCACTAGTGTGGGGATAATAAGCAATGGAGATCTGATGTTTAATATCATATTTTTCAACTAGTTTCTCAATTCTTTTATTGCTAAAATGAGATCCCCCATCCGTAATGATTACTCTAGGCATTCTATATCTAGTAAAAATATTTTTCAAAAAATTTTTTGAAAGACTCTGAGCATCACAACGAGGTAAAGCAACAACTCCAATCCACTTTCAAACATATTCTATTGCAATTAATATATATAAGTTTCTCAATGATGGTACAATTGGTTCCATAAAACCCAATCCCCATACATAAAAAATTTTAACTTCAAATGTAAAATGTAGAGGTATTTCATTCCTTTTTAAAACATTTCCTACTTGCTGACATCTATCATACGTTTTTAGATAAGTATTAACATCCCTAAAAAGTGTAGGCTAATAAAATCTAGATTTTAAAATTTTGAGTGCACTTCAGTCAATTCCAAAATGTCTTCCAAATTAAGAATCATAACTATTTTGAATAATTGATTGGGTTTCTTCATAAGGTGCACATCTCTGAATAACTTGATCTTTACATTGCTTAAACAAATATGGGTCATGCCAAAAGGAAAATCTTGCATCGTGAAAAAATTTCTTCTGTTGTTTTGTTGTCAATTCATATGATAAAAGATCACGAACAATAAAGTTAACTATATATGCATACCATGGTATTTGCTTTTCATTAATAGTGTATAACCTTTTGCTAGGAAAATTTTTATTAATTTCACTTTCAAGTTAGCTAGATTCTTTTTGCTCATATGAAGATACATGATCAGCTATTTAATTATCAGTCTCCTTACTATCTACTACAGTAAAGTTAGAAGGATCCATCTAGTTAATCTTTGTTTCGCTTCCTTCTTCTGATTAAAATATCTTATAACAGAGTAATCAGTATGCACAATATATTTAACTCCGATTAGATATGCCCTAAACTTATTAAAAGCATATTCAATTGTTAATAACTCTTTGTTTTAGTGGTATAATTAATTTGAGCTTCATTAAGAGCTTTACTATCACAATATATAATTTTAAAAAGTTGTGTCATATTTTTGCCCTAAATCTGCTCCAATTGCATAATCACTAGCATTGCACATAAGCTCAAATGGTCTCTCTTAATCAAGTGAAACTATTATAGGGTCAGCGATTAATTTTTATTAATTTTTCTTTCAGTAATTCAATTGCATTTATGCACTCTTGGTTAAAATCAAATTTTGTGCCTTTTTCTAAAAGTTGGCACAGAGGCTTATTGATTTTTGAAAAATCTTTAATGTATTGGCTGTAGAAACCAACATGTCCTAAAAAACTTCTAACCCCTCTCACCATAGTAGGAGGAGGTAGTTTAGCTATAACTTGAATTTTTGCTGGATCTACTTCCATACCGTTTTCAAAAATTTTATGTCAAAGCACAATTCCTCCTGCAACCATAAATTGTCATTTCTCCCATTTTAATGCCAAATTTGTCTCTTCACATCATTTAAAACTTTTTCTAAATGATTTAAACATGACTCAATTGAAGTTTCAAACACTGAAAAATCATCCACAAAAACATCTATCCCTTTTTCAATTAAATCGCAGAAAATAGATATCATGCATCTTTGAATTGTTTCAGGTGCATTACATTAACCAAAGGACATTTTTTTATAAGACAATTAAATCGCAGAAAATAGATATCATACATCTTTGAATTGTTTCAGGTGCATTACATAAACCAAAGGACATTTTTTTAAAAGCAAAAGTACCATAAGGGCTAGTGAATGTTGTCTTCTTTTGATCCTCAGTTGTAATAGAAATTTGGTGATACTCAGTATATCCATCCAAAAAGTAGAAATATATGTGCCCACCAACTAGCCTATCCAACATTTGATCCAGAAAAGGTAGAGGAGAGTAATCTTCCTTGTGGTTGAATTTAATTTTATATAGTCAATACAGATTCACAAACTAGTGAATTGTCTTATTGGTATCAATTAATTTATCTCATTTACAGCTACAGTCACACCCCCTTGCTTAAAAACACAGCGAATTGGACTAACCCAAACACTGTCCGAAATAGGATAAATGATTTCGGCATCTAACCAATTTAAGATTTCTTTTTGAACTACTTCTTTCATTATAGAATTTAACATTTATTAAGGTTCAGCTTTTGGTTCATGATGTTTTTTCAATAAAACTATGTGCATACAAATCGAAGGACTAATTCATTTGATATCAGCTAATGTCCATCCCAAGGTTTTCTTATATTTTCTTAAAGTTTCCAATAAATTTTGCTCTTGTAACTCAGTTAAGTTTGAGCATACTATAACAGATAATGTAGATAAATTTCCTAAAATAATATACTTTAAATGTGTAGGAAGTATCTTCATCTCATGTTCCGGAGTTGTTTCTATTGAAGGAATAAGATTCTTTTTATTTCCATAGTGTCCAACAACTGAAATTTTTCTTGAACTAGTGTCCAGCAGCTCAAAACTTTCCTGAACATAATTTAAATCCTCATTCTTATTTCAATTGATTTATCTTAGAACTTAGCATCATCTCCATGCTCCAATTCTTCTTGTCTAATTTTCTCTAAGTTTCTCTGAAAAGTTTGTGACTTAAATAATTGCTAATCTCCATTTTGAAGCACTCATCATATCTTCCTTTAGCTGGATACTTCATTGACTTTGATATATTAAATGAAACTTCCTAGTCATTGATGCTCATGATTAACTCACCTTTTTTTACTTCTATCATAGCTCTTCCAGTTGTGAGAAAAATTCTCCCTAAAATGACTTGATTTTCTTTATCTTCCTCCATATCTAGTACAATGAAATCCATAGAGAATATAAATTTATCTTGTTTTACCAATACATCTTCTACAACTCCTTTTGGATAAGTGATCGAATGATCAACTAACTGAAGGGTTACAATAGTGGGATAAATCTCTCCTAAACCTAACCTTCTGAAAATAGATAGTGGCATGAGATTAATGCTAGATCCAAAATTACATAAAGCTTTTTCACAAATTTTTTCTTCTATCGCACAAGGTATAGTGAGTCTACCAGGATTTTTAAGCTTTTTAGGAAGTTTTTTTTAAATTATTGCACTACATTCTTCACTAAGTACAATAATTTCTTAATCTTCAAACTTCCTTTTCTTGTTTAAAATTTCATTCATAAATTTGGCATAATTTGGCATATGTTCCAAAGCTTCTGCAAAAAGAATATTAATTGTAAGCTTTTTAAATATCTCAAAAAATTTAGAAAATTTTTGATCCAACTTTTGTTGCTAAGTTTTTGAGGAAAAAGAGGTGGTTGTCGTTCTAAATTAATCTTAGTTGGAGAGACAGGTTTTTCCACTTCTTTAGGAATAATTTCTTCAAGTTTTTATATCTCTTTATTTTCTCTCTCAACTTCAATCTCATTTTGAACTCCAACATTTAATTCTTCTCCAATCCTAATTTGGACAGCTTTTTGTTCTTGTTCTTTATTTTCGTCTTTAGGATTGATTTCAACATTACTAAAAAGTGTTCCTCGAGGTCTATTGTTAAGTGCGTTAGCAATTTTTCCTAGTTGATTCTCAGTGTTTCGAGTAGTTTCACTTTGACTTTGTAATTGATTTCTCATTTGTAACACCACTTATTCTAAAAAACTTCTTCTACTTAATTTGTGGGTTACTACTAAATCCAGGAGGGTAAGTAGGTCTTTAGTTAGCATTATGATCCCGTTCCTGTTTAAATGTAACAGTATAACAATATTTTTGATGATATTTTTCACTTATGTTTCCTTACTTTACAACAGAACCACAAACTTGATCCTAGAGAAAATAAAAATTTATATATATATATATATATATATATATATATATATATACAAAACACATATATATATATTTATAAGAAAGTTCATACAACACTGATAAACAAACAGTACTTATCTGAAAACTCTTTCTCAAAGTAAATCCTTTGTAGCCTTTTCTTAGAAATGCGGGAAGAAGATATCTCTCACTTTTCTCCTTCTCTAACACTCTTACAAAAAGTATCACACTAAATATCACCACAAAAAATCTAAAATATTAAAGCAAAATCACTAATTGAGTCCAATATGGAAGTGTAATGGAATAATGTAGTGCAAAAAATGAAATTAGAGGAGTGAAAAATGTGAGGAGCGCTTTTTCTGATGAAATTCGACCCCAAATAGAGGCCAAGGTCGGTTCTCCAAGAGGTGCCTCCAAAAACTCTTCAAAGAATCATCCAAATACATCGAACCTTCTAGAAGCGTGGTCTGCACCGCCTTTGGCGCCGTCGGCGCTGAGTGAAAAATCTCCGCGTTAATTTGTTCTGCGACGTCGGCGTTGTGCGACCGGCGCTGAGTATTTCTTTAAAAACATCATTTTGACTCCAATATTCATCATTTTTTGTTTTATTTTTGCTTTAAGCCCTAAAAATCAACAACCTACAAGAAGACATCAAAATACCTTCCATTAAAGTGCAATATCATCAAAAATAGGTATAAAATATGGGTCTAAAAATGCATATAATT
>NW_018251987.1:27858-30376 GCF_001263595.1 Phalaenopsis equestris | reverse complement strand
ATTAAATTGCACATAATACATATAAAATTTGCTGAGAAAGAGCTAATTACAAAACAGAACAAAGTGCTGAAAATAACAACATAACTAAATTAAATTCTAAAAATGAAAACACTTTTCCACTTTATAGTTTCACATAACATAACACAAAAATATAAACAACATCACAACACAAACAATACAATCACACAGTACAAGCACAAACAAACAAACAAAAAGATCACTAGTCAATATCATCTTCGTTTTCATCTATGTGTAACTTCTGCTGCTGATATGGAGTAAACACAGGGTGAACATGGAACTGAACTAAATGTTCTCCCCTTAGGTATCCAACCAAACACAGGGTGAACATGGAACTGAACTAAATGTTCTCCCCTTAGGTATTCAACCAAAGCATCACATAAAGCATCATCATAAGCAGCATCATACTCTAATTTCTGGTGAATTAGATCATCAGTGTGAGCATTTCTGGCCTCCATATTTTGCATCATATGATCCATCCTCAAAATATTTCCTTATTGAATCATCATTTGGTCCAACAACTCTCTGTTGTTGGGGTCACTTGAAGTAGAATCACTAAGGGTTCTAGAAGTAGAAGGAATATCCCTGGCCTATCTTCCAGATCTATAATCAACATGGGACTCATAAGTCTTGATGTTTGCAGACCCAATAGGTCTCTGAGGCTCAATCCTCTTCTCATCAGGTCTAAAATCAACTTCTGCCTGCTCACAAAGTGTGTAAATAAGAGCAGGTTGTGCCAATCCACTGGAAGTCTCTCACAGAGCAATAGATCGAGTGTTCATATAAATAATATAGCCCAAATTTATGTTCATAACTTGCTGAATATAGTAGTTCAGGATGGCTCTATCTTTGGTCACCTCACTATGATAGTTTGTATGAATCATTCTTCTAGAAACAAAATAATGTCAGGCCTTAGATATTACATTTAAACTAGTATAGGGAAACTTAACTTTAACTCCATTTTTTATTTTCTAAGCCCCTTAACCACTAGTCAGAAAAGAAATAACTTCATCTAATGCTTGATCTGTAACAGAAAAAGAATGATACTAGCAGCTATACACATCTTCTACAGAATATAACTCATTTATTTTCTTTGAAGTAAATTTTACCATGTTTCCAAGAACAAATACTTAATCATCAGAAGCTTCAGGAAGGTTGGCATAAAGTTCCATTACAATCCCAGCTATTGCATCAGAAGTAAAATAATAGAAGTTCTCCCATTGCCGAACAATAATCAAACGTTCAACTTCTCCTCCCAGATTTTTAAAACCTCGGTCTTGAATCACTTTTTTATTTTATTGAAAACTATGAAATCGAGCACTGGCTCTAAAGCTAATAAAGCTTTGCTCGTCATATTCTACTTTCCTTTTGCTCGATCTAGGTGCCATAAGAAATCTAGAAAATTTTAAAAAATACAAATAAATTCTAAAATTCAAAAAATCAAAATGTAAAACATTTTAAACTTCAAATCACTATACATGAGTTCATCACCAAAGGATTTTCTCAAAAATTTCTCAAAATTTTTTTCATATTTTCGGATCCATGAAATGTGAGATAAATCCTTAGTGAAAATAAAAATTTTTGGTTTAAAGTGTAGCTCTTACCTAGAGAAGATAAAATCTGAAGTCTTTTATCCTCTAAATTGCCTCAAATATGACCACAATCAAGCTCTAGCCGCCCAAACCGAAGGTTGAAGATGACTTAAGCGTAAAAATGATGGCCACAGTAAAAATTGTGAATTTTTAGGGGTTAAAATCTGCTGTCGGGTCGAGGGCGCCGTCAGCGCTGAAGTCCCGAAAATTTCATATTTTGATTTTTTTTAATTTTCAATTTCCTATCAACTTACTCTAAAATTTTTAGTATTTTAAACACAAATTATTTTCTAACAATAACTCACAAAACAAAACATTTCACCAACATAAATTTTCACAAACAACAACAGACTAACTTTAATATATGAAAGTACACTTTTTACAAACACAGTTTTTTAATTACATAATCACATATATTAAACAAAATAATTATAAATCAGCATCAAAATCAAGCCACAACACTAAACGCTGTCACAAAACTATACACACAATCGAAGTTCAGAATTCTAAAGCAAAAAAAAAAAACAAACAAAACCAAATTAAATCCACATAATTACACTATATATATATATATAATGTTCTAAAATAGATAGAGATTTTAAAGTCTTCAATTATTATGCGTCTTCTTCAGTGCTTTCTCCTCCTATGATATCTCACATAGATTGGTAATGAACATATAAGTTGTATAAGGATCGATGCGAGAATTGATCTATCAAATTTTATTCGATCCACACTTTTTCTTTAAACATCCAAACTAATCTTGCTTCAAAAGTTTCAGTGTGATCAAAAGTTTCTTCATTCTCCAGTCTAGGTGATCAAAAAGGTATTTAAGATCTCCTACTGCATTCATAATACTCTGAAGTTCCCTTTCAATTTTCTTCAATTTCTTTTCCAAAGCAAGCGAACTT
>NW_018251987.1:20924-23027 GCF_001263595.1 Phalaenopsis equestris | reverse complement strand
AACTTGAATTTTTGCAGGATCTACTTCCATGCCTTTTCAAAAAATTTTATGCCCAAGAACAATGCCTCCTGTAACCATAAATTGACATTTTTCTCAATTTAAGACTAGATTTTTTCACATATCTCCAAATTTTTTTGTAAATTATTAAGACATAACTCAAACAAAGTACTAAACACAGAAAAATCATCCATAAGCACTTCCATTCCATGCTCTATAAAATTGCTAAAAATTGATATCATGCATCTTTGAAATGTTGCAGGTGTATTGCATAGTCCAAAAGACATTCTACAAAAAGCAAATGTTCCATATGGGCTTGTAAACGTTGTTTTCTCTTGATCCTCTAGAGCAATTAGAATTTTGTGATATCTGGTATATCCATCTAAAAATCAATAATATTTGTTCCCTGCCAATCTATCCAACATTTGATCTAGAAAGGGCAAAGGAAAGTGATCTTTTATAATGGCCATATTTAGTTTTCTATAGTCAATACAAATTTTCCAATCAGTTACTTGTCTCATTGGTATTAATTCATTTCTCTCATTTTCTTCAACAGTCACTCCTCCTTTCTTTGAAACACATTGAATTGGGCTTACCCAAGCACTATCTGAAATAGGATATATACATCTAACCACTTTAAAATATCTTTTTTAACAACTTCTTTCATTATTGGGTTTAATCTTCTCTGAGGATCTGCTTTAAGTTCATACTGCTCATCTCATAAAATTCTGTGCATACAAATTGAAAGACTAATTCCTTTAATATCTGCTAAAGTTAAACTCCATCCAAAAGCCTTTTTATACTTTTTCAACATCTCTATCAACTTTTATTCCCGAATTTTAGTTAAATCAGAAGATATAATCACAAACAATGTAGATGACTCTCATAAAAATATATATTTTAAATGGGCAGGTAATATCTTCAATTCAAGTTCAGGTGGTTTAATACTTGAAGGAATAAAATTTTTACTATCATTTTCCAGCAAGTCTAATGCTTCAAATTTGCCCAGAATATAATCTAAAGCTTCTTCTTTTACTTCATTTTCAGCATAAAAAATTTATCCTTGCTTTAATTTATCTTCGAATTTATTCTTAAACTGCTCATTAGTTAGGTAATCAGCTACTTCCATTTTGAAACATTCATTATCTTTTTCTATTGTAGGATATTTCATAGTTTTTGCTACATTAAATTCATTAACTCTCATTATTAATTCTACTTTTTGCACATCTATTACAGCTCTTTCTGTTGCAAGAAATGGTCTCTCTAAAATAATAGGAATCTCTTTATCTTCCTCCATATCAATTATCATAAAGTCTACAGGAAAAATAAATTTATCCACTTTTACTAGCACATCCTCTATAACTCCTTTTGGATAAGTTATTGATCGATCAACTAACTGAAGAGTTACAGTAGTAGGAAAAATTTTTCCCAAATCTAAACGTTTAAAAATGGATAAAGACATAACATTAATACTCACTCCCAAATCACATAAAGCTTTTCCGTAAAACCTTTCTCTAATTGCACGAGGTATAGTAAAACTACTAGGATCTTTTAATTTTTCAGGAAGCTTTTTCTGAATAATAGCACTACACTCTTCACTAAGTACAACGGTCTTAAGATCTGTAGACTTCCTTTTCTTGTTTAAGATGTCCTTAATAAATTTAGCATAACTTGACATTTGTTCCAAAATCTCAACAAAAGGAATATTTATCGTTAACTTCTTAAGGATTTCCAAATATTTTGTAAATTGTTTATCTTTATTCTTCTATTTTAGTCTTTGAGAAAACGGAGGTAATAGTTTTTTCTACAGGGCTCTGTGTTTGTTCATTTTCCTATTGATTATTTTCAATTTCTTCCTTTTCTTCATCAACTTCAATTTCTCTTTGGATCTTTTTTTCAACCTCTTTTCCACTTCTTAATTGAATAGCTTTAATTTGATCTTTATTTTGATCTTTTGGATTAACTTCCACAGTACTTGGAAGAATTCCAGAAGGTCTATTACTATGTAAGTAGCAATATGTCCTAATTGATTTTCAATATTTATAATAGCAGCCACTTGATTCTGTATTTGATTTTCCATATTCAACAATACTTCTTCCATCCGTC
>NW_018251987.1:0-19960 GCF_001263595.1 Phalaenopsis equestris | reverse complement strand
GATTATCTAAGTTATTCGCCATTTCTTGTAAATTTTTAATTTCTCTTTTTTTTTCAATTTTTTTCTAATAGTACGTTCTAATTCTGAATCGTAAGGTACTAAACCTTCAGATCCAATATTTCACATAAACAAATAAAGCAAGCAAAGTAAAACACTCTAATAAAAATATTTCTTTTTGGATTCTTTATTTAATTTTTTTTTATTTTTAATAATAATAATAATATTTTTATGGTATATATATTATATCTAAATTTCCTAAATTATTAAAACTATTTAATTCAACCGTTACCTTCCCCACACAACGACACCAAAAACTTGATCCAACTTTTTTTGTTGCGATAGATTGTGTAAAATTTAATTAAATATAATCAATTAATACTCAGATTCTATGCAAGTATACGTATTGCGATCAAGTAATAATTGACTTTCTATTTAAGCTATCGATCCTACAGGGAAGGTTTAAATTGGAAATGATAAATTTGCTAGGAAATTTACAGAAAGTCAATTGAAATCACTTTCACTAATTTCAATTTTTGAGATGTAATCAAAATTAAATTTCTAAACTATTATCAAATCAAATATGTAAAATTTAAAACAGTAAATACTAATCTATTAACTATCTTTATGTAACAAAGATTTTTATGTGAAAAACATCCTTCCCACTACAATGAGGCTATGGTAAAATGAGATGAGATAAATGTTTAAAATAAGTTTTAAGCTAAATAGGATTAATTTTAATTCTCTACCTTGATACAGTGCATAGAAAATCATTGACTACTCAGTGTTTAGTCCCTAAATCCGTGGCTAGGCTAGGAGGATACTGGCTCCCAATCCAGAGCTCCCACTTCCTTTCACGTGAAGGCTAAATCGATAAGTAAATTAAGTTTGGAGTTGAAAAATCATCACAATTTATTTTACAATTTAATATTGACACATTCATATTATCTCTTCATTTCACCATATCTCAGAGTAAGGAGAAAGATAGAGGGAACTACATAGACTTCATGAGAAAGAAATAACAAAACACAAATTTCATATAAAAAGAAAAGTTCATACAACAGTAATAAACAAATAATACTTATCTGTAAATTCTTTCTCAAAGTAAATCCTTTGTAGCCTTTCCTTAAAAATGCAGGAAGAATATATCTCTTACTTTTCTTCTTCTACAATACTCTTACAAGAAGTTTCACACTAAATCTCACCACAAAAATTCTAAACTATGAAAATAAAATCACTAATATGGAAGTGGAATGGAATGATGTGGTGTGAAAAATGAAAGTAGAGGAGTGAAAAATGTAGAGGAGCACTTTTTTTGATGAAATTCGGCCCCAAATAGAGCCCAAGGTCGGTTCTCCAATAGGTGCCTCCAAAAACTCTTCAAAAAATTGTCCAAATACATCGAACTTTCTAGAAACGGGGTCTGCACCGCCTTTGGCATTGTTGGCGATGGTCTGACGCTGTCGTCGCTGAGTTCGGCGTTAATTTGTTCTGCGCCGTCGGCGCTGCTGGCGCTAAGCATTTCTTCAAAAACGTCATTTTGACTCCAAATTTCATCCTTTTTGCTTTCTTTTTGCTTTAAGCCCTAAAAATCGATAACCTGCAAGAAAATATCAAAATACATTCCATTAAAGTGCAATATTATCAAAAATAGGTATAAAATATGGGTCTAAAAATAAATATATTTTTGGTGTATCACTCCTCATCTTGTTCGAGGCATGATTCTATGCTCGCCTCAACTTTTAGGATATTGAATCCTAAATTGCTCAAAAAATCAAACCCAAGGAATAGAGCGTAGGAAGGAGAATGAGTAGAAGAGTGAACAGAAGAATGAGAGCACACAACGATTTATTCGTAAAAGGATCTCCTATTTATAGGCATAAAAGATACTCAAAAACTACAATTACGTCCAATGCCCCTCCTCTGGAGAAGGGGTACAAGGACATTAAAGACTTTCTTACAACTAACACTTACAACCTTGACATTGGACTAAATTGATCGGTTGAGCAAATATTTGGCCGTCTGCATGGTATTCATTTGTTCAACATTTGTGGGTTGAACAACGTGAAGACCACCTAGGTGTTCTTGACTTAGCATGCCTTTTGTTTTTCCCTGGTCTTTGTACAATCTTCTTACTTCTTCCAACATAGGGCTTTTTCCCTCATTTGATCTATTGTGTTGGTCGAAGAATTTCTAGAGGCAGTCAATCTAATTAACTGTTATAAAGTCCTTATCTTGGTCCCACATTGATTTATGATTCCATAAATCAAAGTACTCCCATTGATTAAGTCTTCATGTCCTTTGACTGCTGGCCCCTCCTCTTTATCACATGTTCACATCTTTTAACTTGCTTCAAGATTCGTGCAAAAACGATTGTGCAAACAAATAGAGATGTTCAATAATAAGAATAATAGTGGACACTACAAGATTAAGATGGATGCTACCTTGGTGTTCGAGGAGGCCTTCTAGTTTTAATGTGAACTGCTTCTATTAATAAAGGATAATGTGAAGAAAGAAATGTCCAATGAGGCTTATAGTTTAGTTATTTTGAGTCTCTTATTTCACTCTCCAAAAAAGAGCCATATAAGAAAATATTTTTTGGTCCTTAAAAAATTTAGAGAGTTTGTACCAAACTAAAGAATTGCCAAATTGAACCTACTACATGGAGTGATTTAGTTTTTAGATGGATGATTCGAAATACGTTGAGAGAGACTTGAATGAATTCAATAACATAATCTTTGACTTGGAGAATTCGAACGTGATCGTAGAAAATGAAGATATGGTGAAGATCCTTTTGAATTCCTTTTCAAAATGTTCGAAGCATTTCAAAGAAAATTTTACATACCGGGTCGAAACTATAACTTATTTATTAAAATGTATAAATCAATGATTTGAAAATTGAATAGGACATTGAGCCGAAAGAAGAGGAGGCTCCAGATTCAACAATTGAACCGAGTTGAACCAAGTTACATCATAAATATAAAAATAATAAATATAACTTAAATTACTTTATAATGCTTTTTATAAGGTAAAACAGATATATTATGAAATATAAATTATATATGAACTTAAATAACAATTTTAAATGATTGTTGAAAAGAAAACTAACAGTCAAGTATTATAATCTAAATAACATCTCTAAAAAAGAACTAAGAAAATAAACTGGATCAACAGTTGGATCGTCGGTTCTAGTCGATTCATTCTTGTTCAATGTGGGAGCGGTTTTTAGGCCACTCTGAATCGGACCGCCAACCGGACCTATTGGGTCGGTTTTTCTAAGCAACTTCATAAATGCTTGATCTCAATACTTTTATTATTCAAAAAGCCTAAAAAGGAATTGACAAACGAAAGAAACAGAAAAATAAAAGCCAATGAAGTTTAGTAGGAAATGACATTTCCACCATCAATTTTTTTTCAAAGTTTTCGAGAACGCACTAATTCAAGAAGATTTCCTTAAATTAAGAAATTTGACTTCGGTGGTAGGATTTGACTAAACAAGCTATGGGTCCACTATAGGTCAACAAGGGTTTGATCAATTTTTACTGTATATTAGATTTTCGTTATGCTCCTGAAGTTGTTAATAGTTCCTATAATCGATGGAGTTGGCCTATGTTATAAATCAACTGAGTTGACCAAGTCCGTCAAAATCTTATGAAAATTAGGCTGATATGGTCAAAAAAATGGAGATGACTTGCGCATACAGACTCGATTGACATGTGACACCAAACTGAATGAGCCTCAAGGTTCAAAATAATTCAATATCCACGCCAGAAGGCTTAAATTAAAAAGGCTGTGGTCAGCAACAAATCTTTCAAAATCATTTTAGTTATTTCTACTTTGGACCAAAAACTTGTTAGGCGTAATATTACATCATATGATTTTTTTAATCATGTTTAATTTTCGGATTAGCTTTGTGATCTTCATCAAGTATTGACCTGCTGGCTTCTAAAGACCGCTCCCACTTGTTAATTCTTTTAATTATCAATGTACAGTGCCTCCATTTGTAATTCCAGCTACTAATTCATAACCAGTAAGAAAGAACTGGAATAATAAGAGTGATAAAATGCCCCACAAAGAGCGTATGCGTACTTGTAACAACAACAAAACTTTTATCCCAGTAAGTGGGTCGGCTACATCAATCATTTTTCTCCATTGCGTCCTATTTAGTGTCATATTTTCATTTAGTTCTAATAAATTAAGATCATTTTAGTTCTGCCTTTATTAACAAAAGTGGAGAACATAAGTCGGGTATAAAACACCTACTCTTTTAATCGGAACATTAGATGGTCAGCGCTTAATGTGACCAAACCATCTAAGATGACTTCCTCAAATTTTATTCTGTGACCAAACCATCTAAGATGACTTTCTCAAATTTTATTCGCCATTGGATCATAGGAGCTACACCAACCGCCAACCGTATCACAGGTATATTCATTTTGCATTTTGTCTCTAAGTGTAAAGCCACTCATACACCTAAGCAGTCTCGTCTCAGCAACACTTAACTTAATATTATGCTTCTCTTTTAAAGGCCAACATTTAGCGTCATAAAGCATTCCAGGTCTCACCACTATATTATAAAATTTTCCATTCGGTCTAAGCAGCACTTTTCTATCACACAAAAAGCCCGAAGCATTCCTCCACTTCAACCAACCAACTTGAATTCTACCATTAACATCCCCATCTATATCACCATCGCTTTGAAGAACTGACACGAGATATCTAAATCGTTCACACCTTCTAATAATTTGATCACCCAAAGTTACACTTCTGTCACTAGAGCTACTACTAATAAAATTACATTCCATGTGATTAGTTTTAGTTCTACTCAAATGAAGGCCTTTAGACTCCAATGTAGACCTCCATAATTCAAGTTTTTCTTGAGCTATTTCACTCGTCTTATCCACGAGAAGGATATCATTAGCAAAAAACATTCGCCAAGGTACCTCCTCCTGTAAATGTCCAGTAAGACCATCCATAACTAAAGCAAAAATGATATGGGCTTAAAGCCGATCCCTGATACGAGAAGGAGATCATCAGCAAAAAGCATACGCCAAGGTATAAATGTCCACCAAGACCATCCATAACTAAATAAAAAAAAGATATGGGCTAAAAGCTAATCCCTGATGTAATCCAACAGAAATAGGAAAATATTTGGTCAATCATCCTTCTGTTCGAACATAAGTAACAACTTTAGAATACATATCTTTAATGACTTGAATATAAGTCGTATCAACGACTTTTTTCTCAAGAGCTCTCCAAAGGATATCTTTTAGAACCTTATCATAAGCTTTTTCTAAATCAATAAAAATCAAATATAGATTCTTTGTATTGTCTCTAAACTTCTCCATCAAGTTTCTCAATAAATGTATAGCTTCCATAGCAGATCTGGCCGACATAAATCCAAATTGATTATGAGAAATCTTTATAATACGTTTTAACCTGTGTTCAATTACCCTCCTCCATAATTTTAAAGAATGACACATCAACTTAGCTCCTCTATAATTTGCACGCTCTTGTGCACCCCCTTTATTCTTAAAAATGGGGACCATAATACTCTTCCACCACTTCTTAGGAATCTTTTTAGTTTTTAAAATAATATTAAAGAGTTTAGTAAGCCAAGAAAGTCCCTAATCTCCTAAACATTTTCATACTTCAATTGTGATATCATCAGGTCCAACAGTCTTTCCACCCTTGGTATTCTCTAAAGCCTCCTCAACTTCTTTTTTACTAATGTGACGGTAAAAATGAAATTTTTTATTCAGATCACTAAGGTCGATCATATTTTCAGAAAGTTCGTTAAAAAGTATATCAAAATAACTCACTCACCTATGTTGAATGTCTTTTTCTAAGAAAAGTAATTTTTTATTTTCATCTTTAATACTCTTTACTTGAGTTAAATCTTTACTTTTCTTTTCTCTTTGTTTGGCTAGTTGACATATATATTTTTCACCATTTTTATTATCTACTATAATATAAAGATCATTAAAAGCAAAATTTTTAGTGTCACTTATGGTTCTTTTAGACTCCCTGCGGGCCGTATGATATTTTTCCCAATTCTCTAAGCTCTTACATTTTAACCAATTTTTATAACATAACTTCCTCTATTTTAGCATTTCTTACACATTAATATTCCATTACCAACTATTTTTATTTAAAAAATTTTTTTCTTTTGATTCTCCAAGTACACCTTTTGCTACTTGATTAATAATGTATGTTACGATTCTCCAAGTACATCTTTTGCTACTTGATTAATAATGTATGTTATTTTATACCACATAACATTTGCTTCTTCATGAACATCCTAAATTTTGAAATCTTTAATTTTACACATAAAAAAAATTTTATTTGTGTCTTTTAAGTTTCCTCATCTAATTCTAAGAAGACGAGTCCTGATATTCTTTCGTCCTAGTATTCTTTATTTTACAACTCTTCATCTAAAAATTTAGAACTAATAAACGACGTTGGGTACTTAAATCCTCACTTGGAATGACCTTACAATCTTTACAATCTCGACAATCTCTTCTTCTCATAAGAAAATAATCATTTTGTGTTTCATTAGATCCATTCTTATAAGTAATAAGAAGCTCATCTTTCTTCTTGAATAAAGTATTAGTAATAACAAAATCATATGTTAAAGCAAAATCTAAAATAACTCTACCTTCTTCATTAGTCACTCCAAAGTCGTAGCCACCATGAATATTTCTAAAACCTTCTACCACTCTACCGACATGTCCATTTAAATCTCCTCCAATAAAAATTCTTTCTTCAAGAGATATCATTTGTATGAAGTCTTTTAAGTCATTTCAAAATTTATCTTTAGATCCTATATCTAAACCTACTTGAGGAGTATAAGCATTTATAATATTAAAAATCATTGTATCAATCATAACCTTAAGGGCTATAATTCTATCTCCAACTCTATTAATTTTTACAACATTATCTTTCAAACTCTTATCTATAATTAGACCTGCACTATTTCTAGTGCGACTCTTACCAAAATACCAAAGTTTAAAGCCTAAGTTACCAATCTCCTTAGCATTTTCTCCAACCCATTAAGTTTCTTGAATACATAAGATGTTAATCTTTCTATGAATCATAATATCAACTAATTTCATTAATTTACTATTGAGAGTAACTATATTCCAAGATCCTATCATAGTATTAATTTCATTAGTTTAATCCAAGATCCTATCATAATATTAATTTTATTAGTTTAGTTTAATTGGACTAACTTCTTTACTCGCATCCGTTCGTAATGTGAGAACCTTAGCTTATTTGACACTATACCTGAGCGTCGGTGTAGCAGACATTGCATATTTTTCAATGTATTCAGGCTATACAGCATGTCACTTCCAAGAAAAACTCTAACACTTACACAAAGATCAAAAGAATTCATGTCATAATTTTTTTGCGACATGTTTTACGCTCGCTGTCGACTACCAAATGCAACCCTCAACTTTTCACATTCAGACTTGGAACCGAGAATGACAATGTTTAAACCTAAAAATTTCTGCAGAACATTTGAATTTATTTATTTTTTTTTCAGCATATGCTCGGTTCTTAATTTTGCTTAGTACAACGGAGACATTTTATTTTCTTAAATTGAAAGACCAATTAAAATCAGAGATGTAAGAGCTCAACAATAAATTTTCGAGGAAATAAAAACATCGGTAAACCACTTATATTTAACGAGCCAAGCAAGGTTTCCTAGATGTAAACGCAACAAAACAATTTTACATGGAAAAAAACTAATTGAGAACGGATTGGCTTTTGAGGGCCACTGTACAAAAACAAAGCATGGCAGCCTAGCTAGCTTGAATCGTAGAAAGGATAAAGCTCATATCGAATATTACAACTTCCACCAAACACGCTTCCTCCTCTCCCACCATGAGAGCCTCTTGGAAGCTCGGCGAGGGCAGCATTTAAGCATCTCCTGCAATCCCCACCAGACAAATCCCTGGTACACTGCACCAATCCAAATAAGCTCCCCACCGTGCCAAGCTCAATCTCTCCAGTAGCAAACAGCAATGGTGTGAGATAAGCTCTCTTTACTAACCTCTCCATCAGTTCTTCAACCTTAGCGTCCAAAACTGGTATCTGCGACACATTTGTGCTATCCGCCACATAAAATTTTCTTATGTCATCGATTTCTCCAAAAAATTCGCGGTCGGCATAGCGAACAAGACAATGTTCAAGCCATACCGTTGCTTCCTTCTCGAACGGGCAGTGATGAAGGATATGATCATTGGCTTCATGGATGCAGGCTGTACAAGCAGAGCTTGTTATATCTCCCCTGCACATAGCAAGACCGAAAGCCTGACCGTCTCCGTGGCCAATTGACCTTAGACCGAAACCGATAGTTGGAGCTTCTTGGAGAAGCAGATGCATTAGCTTGCTCAAGCTGGCCATAAATGGAAAATCAGAGCTGTGGGTTTTTGAGCTTGAACATGAGCTAATTAGAGGAGAATGAGTGGCGGAAGAAAAATGGAGGTTTAGAAGGAGAAGTATTATTGCAAGTAATTTCTTCATGTTTTGGGAAGAAGGCTTGAAGATGCTCATTTGGGAAGGAAGAGTGCTATAAATAAGGGCCTGTGGAGTCTCTCTTTGGTGGATGATTTGGCTGGGGAAGAAAACTTCTACGGGAAAAATAGTTTTTTTTTTTTTACAGGCTGAGCTCTATTAAAACCAATAAATTAGTCGGAAGATGTTATTCAGCGAGAAGAGATGTGGAAGTTTAATAATTCTTTTTGGAAATAGTAGTCCGGCCTTAATGTCTGTATCAACCTTCTGAATTTGAAAATACGAACCTGATCTTTTGTTGACTTGTTCTGCCTTTTGTAGCCTATAAGTAAAGAACGTCCCTTTAGCAAATATATTTTTTGTTGAACTTTTCTAGGGGATTATTACTCGTATAACCATGAAATGAAATTCATTAATGAGTTTTGAATTTATGGTCAAACCCTGAAATCCATTTGTTTGGATATTTCATTGGTCCAAAGAGGCAACTCTTAGAATTGTAATGGATAAATTTGGCATTATATGCATTCTAATGATAAAAAATTGGAGAAATATGATGGTTGTTTGTTTTTCTTGGAAAATATGCCAAAAAGTTTATTTTGGAATATCACTGTTTTTATCTTCGGAGTATTCTCTGAAGTCCAGCGCAGCTCACAATGGTTCAAACAACAATCAAATCAGATTCTAACATGGTTCCTTCAATTCTCAAACTTCGCACAAACTTGGTAGATTCATGTTTGAGCAAATTCTGGAAATTTTTAGTGCCTTATTTTAGATGGATTTAAACATGGTTAGAATATTATTTGAATATGGATCAAATAAACTTCAAACATGAGTTGAACATATTTTGAGCATTACTGAACATGATTCAAGCAATGTTTAAATATAATTCGAATATGAAATCTAGCATAACAAACTACAAGGTCGATACAACTGAATTAGTGAAATACATAAATGTTTTACTATCAACAGATTTATAAGATATATAATATAACAACCATAACATATTAATGTATATTTTCAGAATATGGACGGTATAGAAGATGATGATTGGCGGTATTATTGGCGAAATTAAAGGCAAAAATGGAAGTTAAAATTCCGAATAATGCAGAATGAAGTGGAATTCTTTATTATTTCATTGTTATGAAAGAAGGTATAAATAACCCTTAAAAGAATGCTATAATAAGAAAAGTAATAAAAAGGAAATGTATGAAAGTAACGATATATCACCTGATATTTCCAATAATTAATTTATATTAATTATTATGAGATATAAGAAATAACATAAAATAGGAAAATAAATAACTTCTAATCCAAGGAAATAAATATAAAATAGAAAAGGAAAATATCTCCTTATATTAAGGAAATAATTTATTCCTTATAACTTCTTATGATAATAAATTATTTCCTATTATAATTCTTAACACTCCCCCTCAAGTTTGGAATTTATGTTATAAATTCCTAACTTAATCAGTAGTGAAGAAAAATTAGTCGTTTGGATTATCGAATTTGCTAGATTCAGGCTTTACTAAATTTTGAGTTTTGTCAGCCATATGTTTTGGTATAAAAGAGAGATTCAGACTTGACTGAATTTGCTGGATTTAGACATTGCTGAAGTTTGAATTTTTTCTGTTATATGTTTCGGTGTAGAAGAGAGATTCAAGCTTGACTGAATTTGCTGGATTCGGGGCTCTCCCTGACGCTTGAGCTAGGGAAGAAAAAAATACTACAGGAGAAAGAGCTGGCGATGAATTTTGCCCACATTGTTCAATCGACGACAACGATATCTCCGGCGAGATGACGATGAGGATAATATTAGACTAAGCTAAACAACATCATTAGACACTCCATCATATTCAAAAGTAGAACATATTTCAAGAAAACTAACAAGATATAATTAGGATTCTTTAGTAGGTGTTCCTCCAAACTGTTCCTCCAAACTGATTATTTTGCATCATTTGAATAAGAGCAGGTTTAACCTCAAATGAATTAATAAAAACATCAAGATTCTGAATAGTTAACTGAAGTTCATCTGTTGTGGGATGAGCATAATCTCCTAAAGGTTTTGGTCGATTTTCATTTATTTGATTATCTAAGCTATTCGTCATTTTGTTCAAAATTTTAATTTCTTTTTGTTGTTTTCAAAATTTTTTATTAGTACATTCTAATTCTGAATCGTAATGTACTAAACATTCAGATCCAATAATTCGCATAAAAAATATAATAAGTAAAGAAAATTTCTTAAAAATACTCTTTAAACAGATAATCATATATATTTTGGATTTTTTATTATTATATATATATATATATAATATCTCTAAATTTCCTTATTTACCAAATCTATTTAATTTACCATTACCTTCCCGTGCAACGGCGCCAAAATATTGATCCCGAAAATTATTGTTGTGTAAAATTTATAAAGTTGACTCCGCTTTATAACCAAAATCTTGATGTTGTACTTTATGAATAATAACGTTAAACACTTAATGTTGGGATTCTACGCAAGTATACGTATCGTTATTAAGTAATATAAGATTTTCTATTTAAGAGCTAAATATCAATCCCACGAGGAAGGTTTCCCACGGGGAAGGTTTAAACTTAAAATGATAACTTAACTAAGAAATTCACAGAAATAAAATAAAATTACTATCACTAATTTTGAATGTCTAAGATAATATTAAAGCTAAATTATTAGCTACTAGAAGAATTTAAATGCAAAGTTTAAAACAGTAACTACTATAGTATGTTTATGTGATTAAGTTTTCTAATATGAAAAACATCTTTCGCACTACAATGAGTATTTGGTGAAATGAGATGAAATAAATGGTTTAAATTTATATTGTGCCAAATAGTAGCAATCTTAATTCTCTACCCGTATTCAGTGTTATAGAAAATTATTGGCTAATCTGAGGTTTAGCCTCTAAATCTGTGGCTAGGCTAGAAGGGTACTAATTCCCACTTTAGAGTTCCCACTTCTCTTCCCCTCAAGGCTAAATCTAGCTTTAGTTCTTAAAAACTTAGATAAAAATGAGGATTTTAGTCTGTCACCCAATAAATCTCTAATTCTATAGCCAACAATGTGTATTTTCCTTTTTAATTTCCTATTTAATTGCACTTAATTCTATGAACGAAATACTTCTTCATGGACTTAAATTGATTCTCACTTAGTTGTAGAACTCATACTCCATTTCCTGGATCATATGTTTTACAACATATTTTAACACATATTTTAACAAGTCAATTGAAGTCAATTGACCAGATCAAAAAATAAATTAAGAGCAGAGTTGAAAAAACATCAAATTTATTTTATATTTTAACATTGGCACATCCATATTATCTCCTCATTTCACCACATCTCAGAGTAGGGAGAAAGATAAAGGAAACTACAGACTTCATGAGAAAGATACAACAAAACACAAATTTCATATATAAAAGAAAGTTCATACAATAATGATAAACAAACAACACTTATCTGAAACTCTTTCTCAAAGAAAATCCTTTGTAGCCTCTCTTAGAAAATGTAGGAAGAAGAAATCTCTCACTTCTCTCCCTCTCCAAGACTCTTAGAAAAGAATGCAAACTTAAACTCAGCACAAGAACTCAAAACTATAAAGAAAATAAATGACTAATGGTGTGGAATGGCATGGAAGGATGCAAAGTGGCATGAATGGGGGTGAAGAGATGCGAAGAAAAACCAAGACAACGGAGGAGGAAAGTCCTTTTCTAATCAATTTAGATTCTAAATAGAGCCTAAGGTTGGTTTTCTAATAGGTGCATCAAAAAACTCTTCAAAAAACGTCCAAATTTGTCGAATATTCTAAAAACAGGGTCTGCACTGACACTGACATCGTCGGCGCCCAATATGACACCATCGACGCTAGTGGCGATTTAATTAATACAACACTTTTTTTCAAACGATGCCATCAGTGCTGAACAATTCTTCAAAAATTCCATTTTGACTCCAAACTTTATCCTTTTTTCTTCCTTTTTGCTCCAAGTCCTAAAAATCAACAATCCTCAATAAAACATGAAAAATACCTTCCTTTAAAGTGAAATATCACCAAAAATGAGTATAAAATATGGGTCTAAAAATGCATATATTATTGTTGTATCTTATCTAAAATCTTAAAACTTTTCTGAACATAATTTTAATCCTTGGTGATTATCTCAATAGATTTACCTTTAATATCAGTATCATTTTCAAACTCTAGTTCTGCTTGTCTTGTTTTAACTTCACAATTTTCACTGAAATGGTTTTCAATTAAATAATTAATAATCTCTATTCTATAACATTTATCTTCTCTTCCTTTCAATGGATACTTTATTGACTTTAGCACATTAAAAGTAACTTCATCATCATTAGCTCTCATAGTTTGTTCTTCTTTTTGTAGATCAATCATAGCTCGAGCAATGGCAAGGAAGGGTTTCCCTAAAATTATTGGTATTTCCTTATCTTCCTACATATCTAAAAAAAGGAAATCCACATAGAAGATAAATTTATCAACTTTAACCTGCACTCCTTCTATTGCCCCTAAGCATATGTGATTGATTGATCAGCTAATCAAAGGGTTACAGTAGTGGGAGAAATCTCTCCTAAGTCTAACCTTCTGAATATTAACAGGGCATGAGGTTAATGTTATCTCCTAAATCACATAAAGCTTTTCCACAAATTATTTCTCCTTTCGCACATGGAATAGTGAAGCTACCAGAATCTTTAAATTTTTTATGAAGCTCTATTTTGGCATTGCATTCTTCAGTTCAACAAACAAGCTTTTCTTAATTAATATATCTTTCATAAAATTAACATAAATTAGCATTCGCTCTAGTGCTTCAGCAAAAGGAATATTGAATGTTAGCTTCTTAAAAATTTTTAGAAACTTAGGAAATTATTGATGCATTCTCTTCTGTCTAAGTTTCTGAGGAAATGGAGGTGGCGGTTTTTCTAAATTTATCTTAGTTGGAGAGATAGGTTTTTCTATATTTTCTGGAACATTTTCTTATTTTTTTCAATTTTCTAAGGTTCCCTCTTAATTTCAATCTCTTTTTGCACACCAGTATTGATTTCTCTACCACTTCTCCACATGAATGCTTTAACTTGCTCTTGCTCTTTGTTTCTATTTTTAGGATTAATTTCAATGTTACTAGGAAGTGCTCCACGAGGCCTATTATTAAGTGAGTTAGCAATTTAACCCAGTTGATTCTCAATATTTCTAATTGCAGTACATTGACTTTATAACCTATTCTCTATCTATAACACCACTTCTTTTATAGACAACTTCTTCTCCATAATTTTTTTGTTATTGTTAAAGATAAGTGGATAAGAAGGTTTATAGTTAGTACTACCCTGGTTGTTCCAGTTTCTCAATGGGTTCACTTGATTTTTCCCACATTGCTGATTTCCACCACAACAATTACTATTCTAGTTAAAGCTAGGGTGGTTTTTCTAACCTCTGTTATAATAGTTAGAATACGGGTTATTGGGTCTATTATTAGTTGCATTTAAAGTCTCAAATGAAGGTTAAGTATCAATCAATTGTCCCAATGACTGTTCCTCGATCACATGAGGTGTTTGAAATAAGTTCATTCTAAATTGGTCTGAGTTCCTAGATATTGCAGCAACTTGAGATGCCAAAATTGAAAACTCGTAAGTATCAAGGACACAGGCTACTTCCTTAGGATTTACACTTTCTATTATTTAATAAGCTTCATCAAATGGTTTTTATATTAATGAACCTCCAATAATAACATTAATAATTAATCTAAGAGATCTTACTAATGCATTATAAAATTTTTGAAAAATAACCAGTCTGACAAAATTTGATGTGGACACTTTTTAAGAAGTTCTTTAAATCATTACCAAGCTTCATATATTGACTGACCTTCATATTGATCATATGAAGTAATATTATTTCTAAGCTTAGGAGTTTTTGAAGGTAAAAAATACTTAGCTAGGAATTTCTATACTAAATCTCCATATGTTTTGATAGATTCAGGTGTTAATGAGTTTAACCACATTGTAGCTTTAGCCCTTATGGAAAAAGGAAAAGAGTCTAAGTATAACAAAGTCATTTGATACACTGTCGTATATAAATGTAGCACATAATTCTAGAAAATTAGGAAGGTGTAAGTTAGGATCCTCACATAGAGTTCCCCCAAACTGCTTGTTTTGTATCATTTAGATTATAACAGTTTTAGTTCAAATGAGTTAGCCGCTATTGTAGGGGTTTGCATACTCAAGTGAATTTCATCTGTTGTAGGGTTGGCATAATCCCTTAAACATCTTTGTGCTTGATGATGTTAATTTTCAACAGTTTGATCATCAATTTTATTATGTGATGTGTTCACTATTTCTTGTAAATTATGATGTTCTTTTTGTTTTTGGATTTTTTTATAATTCATTTTAACTCATAATCGTAAGGTAGAAAATCAACAGATCCTGAACTACATACACAAAAGTAAAATTTTAGAAAAAAACATTAAAGAAAACACTCAAAAATACATTTTATTTAATTTAAAAATATTTTTAACTTGCAAAAAAAACACTTATATATTTAAAAAACATTATGATTTTCCTAAAATAAGTCTTTAGTTCAAATAAAATTTTTATGTCAAAAGTTCCATTGTTACTTTCTTTCCTGGACAACGGCGCCAAAAACTTGATCCCCAACACAATGAGTGCGTTCTTAATGTGTAATTACTTCAATTTTAATCTCAAAATATAGCGCCCAAAACTTGATGTCGTAGCAGTTTTGCAATGTTTAATTTTTAAATAATTCTTGTTCTCTTTCCACAATTTAATTTTACATACTAGGGTTACTACACAAGTGCATATTTCATTTAAAGTAATAAAGCACTTTCTTTTCAAGGCTTAATAATGATCCCATGGGAAATGTGAAAAATCTTTTATGAACTTAGTAAGACTTTAATTATACTCCAAGTAATTATTTAAGAAATAAGGTTACAAGTTTATGTGTAAAAAAATTATCTAAATCCTACAAAGCCTATTTAAAAGCTTAAAGAAAATGTTGTGTTTCTAAACTAATTAAACAAAAAAGAGCTCAAATTATGTAAAAGTCTTTTCCCTTGCAATGAGATCATAATCAGAGTAGGAATCAAATGTTAAAAGGTTTAAATGAAGTTTTGAGACAAATAAGAGTGATCCTATTATTTGCCCTCTTCCGAGTGCATAAAGAAAATTAGCTAATCTAGAGTTAAGTTACAAATTCTAAGGTTGTGCTAGGTAGGTTCTAGCCTCCCACTTCTCGAATACATACATTTCCCTCTCTTTAGGACTAACCGATCCTTTGGTTCCAAACTCTAGATCAAATTGGTAAGAATCTAGCCTTTCACTTTAGAAACACCAATATACACTCATCAAATCTTATCTCCTTATCTATTTGCACTAACTAATGGACTCTCTTATCACCCACCAGATTATTGTGATTCTTACTAGTTGAGGAATACATAGCACTCCCAAGTCATTATGGTTTCATAAAAATTTTTAACATACCAGTTAGCCAGATTGAATATGTAAATTAATTGTGAAGTGATGAATCATTGCATGTATGGAATAAGACAAATCTTATACAATTCTAATCCTACAAATGATTAATTCTTCTTGCATGGAGAAAGATAAATAAAACTACTCAGACCTCATGGGGATAACATAACAAAACACGACTTATACTAAAATTCATATTCACATAACAAAAAAAACTCAAACAAAATACAAAGTACTTTTCCTAAACTTCTCCACAAGCAAATCCTCTGAAGCTCCTTTGAAGTATTCTCCAAACTCTCCTTACAATTAAATCTAAGAGACAAACAAAACAAAGACACACTAAAAGCTTAACAAAAGTCTCCACACACACACACACACAAGACCTCACTCCACACACTCTTCTTCCGCCCTTTTATGGTTTCTATTTACTCCTTTTATCATAGCTCACGAAATCCCCAGGAGTCACTTCAGATGCCCCATTGAAATTTGTTCAAATTTAATGCATATTGAAAAATACTGATTCTGGCACCTAGGTGCCCAACTTTGGAGCCTAGGCGACTCCCTTCTAAAAGCCCCGAATAACTAACTGGCGCTTTAGTGCCAGATTCTGGGGTCTAGATGCCAGCTTATTTTATACTTCCTAGCTCCAATTGCCCTTGTTTTTCTCCAATTTTGCTCCTTTTCACTAAAATGCCATCTCTTGTACATGAAACAAAAAAAATATGAAATACTGACATTAAAGTGCAATATCATCAAAGATAAGAATAAAATGTAGAAAGAAAATAGAACATTTTAAGGTGTATCTGACAAGCATATGTTATGTGACAAGATCCACTTGCAATATGCCACAAACAAGCATACATATACAATGCAACTCAAAATGCTTAACGACACATCGAACTAGACCTAACTATCTCACATAAGTACTTTGTTTAGCATTTGGATGTGAGGCATAGTTGCTTCTTGCTTTGTCGATGTGTGTGGGAACTTTCACCACTAGGTCTCTAAAATGGAACTCTCCATAATGTTGTGGAATGAGCTAGCTATAAAGCTTTCCTCATTTCATAACTCCTCGTGATTTTAAAAAGTATTCAAGCTACATAGCATTTCTCACTTTATGAAATCTAAACATCCTAACTTCTCATAGGAAGGTTAGGGAAACCAAACCAAGGGGGGACAACGACTCCAACCCACTATTATTTTGGGCTAATGTTCTCAAAATGGAAACTCTCATATTTAATAAGAATGTCTGACAAAATATCTCTAACAAAGGGCTACTTCTAAAAAATCAACGATTAAAAAAAGGAGCGCAGTTGTGCTGAGTGTCGTTGGTTGATGATGCTCGCTCCATGTGGGCAACGAAATCAACGACAGTAAACCTAGACTAACCTAGGGTCAGTTAGGAAGGAAAAGTTAAGGAGGTTTAGGGTTCTCACCACCATGAAGGTTACAGATGTATTTCTTCAAGTAGGAGGAATCTCTCTTATCAGTAAGAGAGAAGCCTACATTCTAGTGGTGCATTGGCATTCTTCCTTGGTTTATGATGAAGCACTCTTTGTGAAAGATCTTCTCACACGTGCAAGAGATATGGAGGAGGAATATGGATAAAATGTGATATTATTTTCTTATAAAAGATGTATTAAATAATTTCAATGGTTGTCTAACTCATTTGAAAGGTATTAAATCTTCCACATTAATTACAGGGCTAATAAAAATGCCTTTAAGAAAATTTACAACATAAGCATTAACATTAATTTTCTTAATAATCTCAAATGGATCACATACCCTAGATTGTAATTTTCTAAATTAAGTGGATGGAGACCTCTCATGAAGGATTTTTTAAAGTAACTAATCACAAAATATAAATTTCTTAAATATTTAATTATTTATTTCTAATTTCAATATATTATGCATTTAAAAATTCTACTTGTTTATTAGTATCCTTAAGAAAGCTTTAAAAATCTTTAACAAATGTAAATGCAGACTACGAATGAAAGGGAATGTTTGTAAGACTAACTACTTTTCTAGGACTGTGAGAATAAATAAATTCAATTTTGGTCCTATTGGTATTCCTAGAATGTGAGCTATTAAAGTTAAATTATATAGCAAGAAAATAAGTTTTTTTAAGAATATATTAGCTACTGTAGTTTGTCTATTAGTTTTTTGGGTGAAAGGGCAAAGAGAATTTAAGTGTTGTGCCCATATGTTTCAACAAATTCTTACCAATTTATGATACAAATTGATGTCTTGGTTAGAAATTATAGTGGAGGGAAGTCCGTGGAAGGGAATCTACACTATTCTTAATATTCTTAAAGAATAGTTTGGTAAACTTAGAGCAAGGTAACAAGTGTGCCTCTTGCAATAACCTATAAATGATCATATTGATGCTTTCATGCCCTTTACAAATCTTAGGGAGTTCTAACACAACGTCCATGGAACGGTTTTTCTAAGGACTAAATTGTACATGTAATGCATGGTATCATTTGAATGGGTTCACTATGAATTTTTGCTTTTTTACATTTATAGCGTTGATTAATACTTATCTTCATAAGTTTCTTGATAGAAGGCCAAAATAGACTTCATTCAAGGAGATGAATAGTCTTCATTTCTCCACAGTGCCCTATAATCAGAGATGCCCTAAGTGAAGTCCTTAGGTACACAATTTTCTCCATTTATATATATACCCACTATGGATGGAATATTCACTGATGAGATCAATAAAAGGGTTCTCCATTCATAACATGTTAAAGATAGATTAGGTGAAACACTGAATAAATTTGATTTTCATCTTTAAGTCTGTAGAATCAATGGATCTATAATTCTAATGATTAGATTACAAAAGTTACCCTAGAAAGTGCTTCAATGGGCTTTTTATCAACTATTGGTTTATGCTTTAAGAAAAAAGTAAATTCCTGTAGATACTCAGCCTACATAGCATGATTACCACTAAATTTTAATTGGGCATCAATTAACTATGGAGAATTATGGCTAGTGTTCAACATGAACTTTGCTGACCTCAATATTTATTTCAAGTTTATCTCCCTATAACTTGGAATGTAGCCTTAAGTTTCGTGGCTCTCTTAGAATACTAGTAGATGACTTAACACTAAAATAAAACAATGAACATCTCCTTACACTTTGTAATTCCATAAGCTTAACTTCAAATCCTCAACCTTTCGTTGAGAAAATTAGAATTAAGTCACTGAAGCTTTGGTTGAGTTTTGATAGACTTTAAAATGCCTTGAGCTACCCTTTTACCTTAGAGACTTAAACTCTATTTATTCTCTCATTGAACACAAGACACCTTTCATTTAGAATTATTTGGATTGCCTTTTCCTTGGTTTTTAAAAAGTACATTTGGTATGAAGCTCATTTTAAAGTACGATAGAATTAATTTTTGAAAGGGGAAATAAAATAGAACTTTACTAATTGAATGTTAAATTGATTAAAAATCTCAAAATAATTAAATCAAATGTTATTGGAATCATAAAATCAAAACCCACAAATATTCCCAAATTAACGCCAACCTAAAAGTCAGATTCTATTAAAAATTTTAATTCATGAATTTTAAACAAAAAAATAAACTAAATAAAAATAAATTAAAATTGAATCACCAAAGATTAACAAGATAAAAGACTCTTACATAATTAAATCTACTAAAATAAAATTCAATAACAATATTATTAAATTGTTGACCACAATTTTGAGGTTTAGTTTTTCCTCTTTAGTAGCCTAGGGTCTAGCCATAGGACTTTTCCTTTTGACTATTCATAGAAAACTAGACTTGGAACCCTCACCATTAGATATTCTACCCTCTTCTTTACTCAACTTGGAGTTCCACATATTGCTCTCAACCTCTAAATACTTAGTAGGTGGGGTCACTGTGGGGAAAACTCAAGATGCGTCACATTTAGGATTGCTGAACCTTAGGGTTGACCCTAAGTC